>NC_025999.2:63106054-63222051 GCF_000442705.2 Elaeis guineensis
ATGCTCGATAGAAGCTGTCGTCCTTATTAACAGCCTATCATTTGGTCGTGAACAGTTTTAAGGACTAATCGATAAATCCTCTCTTTATCGAACCTAAATAGTTCTAAAGATTTCATCACAACAACGGAGTTCACTAGAAGATGAAAACTAATGATGAAAATATCAAAAATATATTTTATTTATTAACAAATCAATTACTATACAAGGTTGCTCAATGATAAATACTTAATTTAAGTTATTTAAAGCAGGAAATTATAGTTAATTTATTTTATTTATTAAGAATTTGATGCTTCTTTTTATATTTTACAGGAAAGGTGATCGCCAATACAAAGAGTCCGATACAAAGAGTCCGATTCATAGATCAAAAAGACTCAAGTTTGAAGAACATTGGACTTAAAACAAAATTAAAATAAAAGAAGGATGCATACGGTATTATAGAAAATGAAGATACTATGTAAGGAACCCAAAAAGGATATAGACGTCATTTTAAAGAAACAAAAGTTTCTTTTTGTAAAGGAGTGTAAACAGTTAATGGACGCACAGGATGATGGACGCGCGGCATCATTCGCGCGGCACAGTGGGTTCGCGCGGTACAGCGGGTGCACGAACACAGTGGCGAACAGATATCTGGATCTGAAAATTAAAGAAAAAAATATATACTTGAAAATACTTCAAGAGAAAGAATTTGTATTTTCTTTATCTGCTTGTGATCTTTCCATCTCATCCATCCATCTTTTAGTCCTTAGTATTTTCTTTAGTCCCACATCGAAAAATCATGTAAAACTCCTCCCTCCTAACACCTATAAAAAGGCTTTTATAATCCCATTTGAAGGGGGAGCCCAGAAATTCTTCTAGAGCCTTGCATAGAAGAAGAGAAAGGGATTACTCCATGAGTAGCTAGGCTAGCAGCCTCGGGAGTGGAGAAAAAATTGTAAACGACACAGAGTGGGTTTATTGTTCCTAAACTTTCTTGTATTTCTTTATATGCAATAAAGATTATACTTTTTATTTAAATCATCATGAGTTCTTTATTTGCTCTCTTTCATATGCTTTTATTTATGCTTTCCTATTAGATTAATATTAGAAACAACTTTTATTTTTCAGAGACGCACCGTGATCTATGGGTACGGGGCCGTGCCGAGGAAAGAAGAGTTGTTTACCTAGTACTTTTCAGAGACGTGCTGTGATCTACAGGTACGGAGTGTGCCGAGGAAAATAGATATTTTTTTTAAGATTAATCGTATCTATTTAATTAAAAAAAGAGAAAACAACTCTACTAGTGCAAAATTAATTCAAAACTCCTGAGCTCTTTATTTTCTAATTATATTAATTTAAGATAATTTATTTTCTAAATCAAAACAACACTTCTTTCTTTTATTTTGCAATCTCAACTTAGCCCAAGGTCCCTGAGGATACGATCTTGACTCATCCTACCTACGTAGTGAGTAGAGTTATTTTTTGTGCTATCAACGACTACGCATCAAATTTTGGCACCGTTGCCGGAGATCTTGGCACAGTTGAATTAAAAAAAAAAAGCCACTGACATTTCATAACACTTAACTAAAATAGCGTAACCTCAAATATAAAAATTTCTAACTTTATTGGACATCTTGTTTCTTTGCATAGCATCTCCATAATTAACTTTAAGGGCGTAACCTATTAACTAAGATAAGGTAGGGATTTGATCACCCTTTCTTGGCCCACAAATCACTCCCTTGCATTTGCATAACCTAGACCTTAATCTAAAATTAATTAGATGTTGACCCCTAAGGATTTGAGCTCATTAGGATAAGTGACCCTGAGAGTTAAACCAGGTTAGACTTGGTCAGCTAGCTGGTGTCTAGGTAAGTGGTTGCGAGATGACTGGGTCCGAAAGAAGGTGGTTTTTAATTGATTCCGTTCGCTGATCTGGCCAATTTAATTGGTGTCTAAGGAAAGCAACGGGGGGACTCCCACCGACCTTACACTTATCTGACCAGTTGGTTGGTCAAGCTCCGACTTAGAGGGCTTGAAGGCTAACTACAGTTAGGAGCTGTCTAGAACTAGGGTAACTTTAGGATAGAGAGTCCACTGCGTGCTAACATGATTGTAATTAAAATCTAACCACAACTAATTCTTCTATTAGTTTTAGGATTTCTTAGGATCTCTTCTTTAGAACTCTTTTCTCTCTTCTCTTCTCCTCTTAAAAAAAAATAATCCTTAACAGACTAGGATAGTCCTACATAGACCTTTTAGTTGCATGTTAGGTCGACGATCACTAAAACCCAACTTGCAACCATTAGACGAAGAATTAGAAAAGACTCTTAGGACTATCCAAGTTAGAAATATGGCTGCACCTGGTGAGGCTAATCCTCCACGCCCATTGAGGGAATATTTCACTCCATCCTCGTATACCTACTCTCCATGCATTCAAGCACCTCCAGTAGAAGCTAACCAATATGAGATTAAGTCTAGCATTATTCAAATGTTGCCCGCATTCTATGGACATAGTAACGAGGACCCATACAAACACTTGGATGAATTTTTTGAAATTTGTTCCACAGTAAAAATCCAAAACTTCTCTGATGATGCCCTTAGGTTGAAACTATTCCCTTTCTTACTTAAGGATAAAGCCAAGCATTGGTTAAACTCCTTAGACTCTATAACCATTTCAACTTGGGATCATCTTCAGAGAGAATTTTTCAAGAAATACTTTTCAATTAGAAAAACAAATCAAATTAGAAAAGCTATCATTAGTTTTTTTTAATTGGAGGGTGAACTTTTTCATGAGACATGAAAAAGGTTAAGGGACCTCATTCGTAAATGTCTACACCATACTGTCCCTAAATGGCAACTTTGTCAGTATTTTTATGATGGTTTATCAGAGAAACACCGATAAATGGTTGATGCATCATGTGGTGGGACATTCATGCTAAAAAGTGAGGATGAAGCCTGACAGCTCTTTGAGGATGAAGCCTGGCAGCTCTTTGAAGCACTTAGTGAGAATTCTCTACATCATATGTCTGCCACCTTTAGAGAACAACCCATGCTTCAATAAAAAAGAAGTAAAATTTATCAGATTGAAAACATCATGGATATCCACAGTAAGGTAGATGAACTGTCCCAAAAATTAGACCGTCTTCTAAATACTGGACAATCTCTGATTCCACCTAACCCAATCCAAGAAGTTTGTGCATTGTGTGCAAGTCTAAACTATTTTGTTAGTGAATGCCCAGCCGCACCTCAATTTTCTGAGTTTGTGCACGAGCAGGTTCAGCAAGCTCAAATCCAACAAGCTCGCAGACCAGGAAACGATCCATATTCGAACACTTATAACCCCGACTGGAGAAACCATCCAAATTTTTCCTGGAGACCACAACCAGTGGTTGGCCCTGCCACATCTCGACCTCAATATCAGGACCCAACATATAGGCATGGACCATACCATAATTTCAAAATGCTCCTCAACCGTCTACTACTGGTCACAGCTCAGCTTTTGAGGAAAAAGTTTTGAAAGCACTAAAACGATTAGAAGTCAACACTCAGACCCTTAACTCCCACATATAATCTTTTGCTAAGCTAGAGACCCAAATAGGTCAACTAGTGACTGCATTCAGTAGGAGGGAAGGAGAAAAATTACCTAGCCAACCCGAGAGCAACCCAAGAGGGCAATTTGTGATTGAGAGCTCTAATACCTCAGAAGTTTTTTCTGAACATGCCAAATCAATCATGACTCTGAGAAGTGGGAAGGTCATTGAACACACTAGTAAAACCAATGAGATCGACCCTAAACCTTTAACCGAAGCCAAATCACCCAAGAACAAGGAGGACCTTAAAATAAAGAATAAACCAACTGCACTGAAATCATCTTATTTGCCTAAAGCCCCATTTTTGGATGCCTTGAAAGCCCCTATTCCTACAGACAAGAAGGGAGGAAGACTCGACGAGATGTTGGAATTATTTAAGCAAGTCCAAATTAATCTTCCCCTTCTAGACGCAATCAAACAGGTCTCTGCTTATGCCAAATTTTTGAAAGATTTGTGTATCCAAAAATATAAATCTAGATCATAAATTCTAAAAAAAGTATGCCTCACTGAACAGGCTAGTTCTGTCTTCCAGCATGCCACTCCTCCAAAGCTTAAGGACCCAGGAGCCCCCATCATTTCCTGTGTTATAGGAGATTATCACATTGAAAAAGCTCTTCTGGACTTAGGGGCAAGTGTGAATCTTTTACTTAGTTTGGTGTATAAACTTTTTAGATTCGAAGAATTGAAACCCACATCAGTCACACTGTAGTTAGCCGACAGATCAATTAAGGAACCACGTGGAATGCTTGAGGATGTCTTGATCAAGGTAGATGAGTTTTACTTTTCAGTTAATTTTTTGATTCTTGACATAGAACTAAGTGGCAACCCAAGATAAATTCTCATTATCTTAGGACGACCCTTCCTAGCTATGGCAAATGCATGCATTAATTGTAGGACAGGAGTCATGGATGTATCGTTTGGGAATAAGAAACTGAGACTGAATGTGTTTGGTGCTTCCCAAGGACCATCAATGGATAGTTGCTTCGAAGTAAATATACTAGAAGACATTATAGAAGATGCAACACCCACAATTCTAGCACCAGACCCCTTATATACTTGCTTGGCTCACTTGGAGTGTATGACTTTGAGGGATATATGAAAGAAGTTAACACCTTGTTGGATACACCACACGATAAAATCACTCCTCCATGGACAATCAAGTATGAGCCATTGCCCACATTAGCCAGTACACCAATAGTCTCATCTTTAGAATCACCACATACGTTAGAATTAAAACCCTTTCCTGCTACGCTCAAGTATGTATGACGTCTGGCTGAAGACGTAAAACTTAGCGCTTGTTGGGAGGCAACCCAATGATTTTATATTTCTTTTTTTACTTTACTGCAGCTGCAGAAATTTAGAACAAGAGCCTATTAATCAATGAAGCTATCTTCAACTTTCATAGCAAAATTATCCCAGGTGCACTCTCTCCTTTTATTTTCTTTGCTCTCCTACTCCATTGAGGACAATGTAGATTAAGTTGGGGAGAGAAAAAAATTAATCAAATCCTTGAGTATGGTCAGAAATAATTAGTTTTGTGTATCCAAATTTTATTTTGATTAAGAGTCAATTAGGCATCCTAATCAATGAATGATTAATGGTCAAGATAAGTTTAGAGATACTGAGGAATAAATTATTAAGAAAATCTAATGAATGGTAGGGTTTAGACTAGACTAAATTTTAGGAGTGATTCTACAACCCTCTTCTTACTGATCTCAATAAAGAATCTGCTTCATGAGAGATTGGGTGGAAAGGTCGAGGTATGCAAAAATTCTCCTTAAAATTTATTTAAAAAAAAAATATTGGTTTCCTACTGAGTAACCGGGCCCCTTCGCCTAAGTAAGTGTTGTGGTTCACGTAAAAGGGTAGGCAATATTAAAAAAATAGTGGATAATAAGGGGACCAAATTGCAAGAAGATAATAAACCTCTCTCACATTAAGTTAGAGGATTTAAAGAGTAAAGTGGGGAGTTGGTGAAAGAAAAGCTCTTGAAATTTCTTTAGTTAATACTCAGCCACTAATTGGGTCAAATTGATAATCTAATGAAGTATCTCTTTAATGGTCTGACCAGGTATCATCTACCTTTTGGGATGCCTAACCTAACTTTTTATTCAAGATCGAGTCAGTACACAATGCTGATATATATATTTTATTCGAGGATGAATAAAATTCAAGTTGGGGGGTGTGATAAACACTTAATTTAAGTCATTTAAAGCAAAAAATTATAGTTAATTTATTTTATTTATTAAAAATTTGATGCTTCTTTTTATGTTTTACAGGAAAGATGATCGCCGATACAAAGAGTCCAATTTGTAGATAAAAAAGACTCAAATTTGAAGAAAATTAGACTTAAAATAAAATTAAAATAAAAGAAGGATGCATACGGTATTATAGAAAATGAAGATACTATGCAAGGAATCCAAAAAGGATATAGATGTCATTTTAAAGAAATAAAAGTTTCTTTTTGTAAAGGAGTGTAAATAGTTAATAGACGCATGGGATGATGAATGCATGGGATGGCGGACGTGCGGCATCGTTCGCGTGGCACAGCGGGTTTGCATGGACACAGTGGCGAACAGATAGCTGGATCTGAAAATTAAAGGAAAAAATATATACTTGAAAATACTTCAAGAGGAAGAATTTATATTTTCTTTATCTGCTTGTGATCTTTCTATCTCATCCATCCATCTTTTAGTCCTTAGTATTTTCTTTAGTCCCACATCGAAAAATCATGTAAAACTCCTTCCTCCTAACACCTATAAAAAGACTTTTGTAATCTCATTTGAAGGGGGAGCCTAGAAATTCTTCTAGAGCCTTGCATAAAGGAAGAGAAAGGGACTACTCCATGAGCAGCTAGGCTAGCAGCCTCGGGAGTGGAGAAGAAATTTTGTAACGACACAGAGTGAGTTTATTGTTCTAAACTTTCTTGTATTTCTTTATATGCAATAAAGATTATGCTTTTTATTTAAATCGTCATGAGTTCTTTATTTGCTCTCTTTCATATGCTTTTATTTATGCTTTCCTATTAGATTAATATTAGGAACAACTTTTACTTTTTGGAGATGCGTCGTGATCTACGGGTACGGGGCGTGCCGAGGAAAGAAGAGTTGTTTACCTAGTACTTTCTGGAGACGCACCGTGATCTACGGGTACGGAGTGTGCCGAGAAAAGATAGATATTTTTTCTAAGATTAATCGTATCTATTTAATTAAAAAAAGAGATACAACTCTACTAGTGCAAAATTAATTCAAAACTCTCGAGCTCTTTATTTTCTAATTACATCAATTTTAAGATAATTTATTTTCTAAATCAAAACAATGCTTCTTTCTTTTATTTTGCAATCTCAACTTAGTCCAAGGTCCCTGAGGATACGATCTCGACTCATCCTACCTACGTAGTGAGTAGAGTTATTTTTGGTGCTATCAACGACTACGCATCACTCAACCATCAACAGGCTGACGATTGGCTTTTGGGACATATTTCTTAACACTTTTGTCTGTGACATCTAGCACTTCTCGTCTTTGCATGAGAGGCATTATGTGCTAGTGGCGAGCTTGTGTCTGTGGCATGGACTCTCAGTGGCCTTCTGAGGGTCTGATAAGTTATCTCCCATAAGTGTCTCTATATGCCTGTGGTGATCTTATGCCTGCGGCATCTAGTATTTCTCATCTTCGTGTGAGAGGCATTATGTGCCAGCGATGAGCTTGTACCTGTGGCATGCACTCTCGACGACCTTCTGAGGATCTGATAACTTATCCCTCACGTTAGTTGACCATCATTGTGGTTCAGGATCTCAAGTAGGAGGAGAAAGCAACTCCTGAAAAACTCGGGCGCCCATCATAAACTGGTGGCCTTGCAAGTTTTATTTCCAGAAAAAGCATTATTACATCATTGGTAATACATGTAGAGGTTTGCCAAATTTAAATTGAAGTTCTGTCGAGCTGCTTTAGCTTCTTCAGTTATAGCCTCCTGACGTTCTGGGGTGAGACTCCACCTGTTCTGCTTTTTCGATCAATAAGTTAGGTCCACCTTTAGGTGATGGGATATCGCTTTAGTATTGATACCGGGCATGTTTGCAGCAATCCAAGCGAAAAGATCCGCATTCTCCTGCAAAAGATAAATTAGTTGGTATTTGGTTATCTCACATAAATGTGAGCTGAGTTTCACTATTCAACTTGAATTCTCTTCCTCAGCTGGTTAGGGGCACCCGTTAACCAGGTTTTCTTTAAAATCTAGGCCCATCGGGGTCCCTAGATGACCCTCCAGTAATCATGTGGATTTCTTCTCAGATAGGTCACTCTTCTTCAACCACCTGCTCTCTAACCTGATGCTGCTCCTATCGAGCTGGCACTTGCTGTGGCTGAGGCAGAGGGAGAGGCTGCTAAGACATAGGAGATGGCTGCAGAGCTCTTGGAGCTCGACATTAAGGGGCCGCTCTCTGAATAAAATAATTTAGCCATCCCTATCTAATGAGCCTCTCGATCTCATCGTGAAGCTGATGGCAGTCTTCAGTATCGTGGCCACAGTCACGGTGATAAAAGTAATATTTAATTGGGTCCCGACGATGTTTTGGTCTCATTCTCATCAGTTAAGGCACAGCTAACTCAGGCCCCACTTGTAAAAATACCTTGCTCTGAGGGATAGTAAGGGGCATGTAGCTATCATACTGCTCAGACGGTAATAGTCACCGAACCCTTCTCAGGGGACTCTGAGATTGACGACCTCAACCCCCATTATTCTGCCTCGAAGGTGAAGATTGGGAGCACATGCAGCTTTTCTCTATTCGCCTCGATGGCGCTCCTTGCTGGGTCCTGCCGCGGCTGAATCGATAAGAGTATCATCGGCAAAAGCCTCTTCTATGCGAATATACTTCTCCACATAAACAAGCATATCTAAAAGATCCTGGGGATAAATTTTTAGTAATAACTTTTTAAAGTCATTCTTCAGTAGACCGCTCATCATTACGGCCATCGCAGTCAACTGGTCCAGGCTTTGGACCTCCAAAGTCGCCAAGTTGAATCTATTCATGAAGGAGGGGATCGACTCGCCCTCTTTTTGCTTGATGGTGTGGAGATAGTTGGACCGCTTATGCTATCATCGACTGCTGATAAAATGACTGATGAAAGACTGACACAAATCTTCAAAGGAATGGATTGACGCTAACTTTAGACTCGAGTACCACTATCGAGTGGCCCCCTTAAGGGTTGGAGGGAATGCTTGATAAAAGATTGCATTTGATGCCCCTTGAAAGAGCATTGCTGTCTTGAAGATCTTCACATGGTCGACAAGGTCAGTGGTCCCATCGTAGACCTTCAGTTGAGGCACCTTAAAGTACAAGGGGAACGATTTCTGCACAATCCTTAGGACGAAGGGCTGCTGGCTGTTATACCCTTCATAGGGCAGTGTCGAGGAGCCATTATTGTTGAGGACTTTTTCTATTTTTTGGCCTAACTACTGGCCGAGCTCTTGGAATCGCCTTTTGAAGTCAGCCTCACAAATGGTACCAACTTCGAAGAACAAAGAAGATCGGCATCCAAGGGTTGAGTCATGGTCCGATTGTGGGCTTGGAGATCGCCGTCGGGTCGGTTGTTGGGCCCTAGAATGACTCTGATGAGTCAACCTCCTCTCTGAATTTTAAGGAGGTGCCTACGGCTTTAGTTGAGGTGGTGGTTGCAGAGCCACAATTGAAGCAGGATTTTGTTGAGGTGCTGCTGTGGATGGCACAGGTGGCACCATCGAGGGAACCATGTGACGCACCACCGTGGGGGGTGCAGGGACAACCTAAGAGGCTGTGGTGCCACTTAGAAAGATGCGAGAAAGGTCTGGACCACCTGAATTGCAGTCGTCAGATGTTGAACTTGCTGAGAGAGTTGACCAAATTGGTCAGCCGTGACTGGTGCCGGGAGGCTGGTTGAGCCGGTGGAGGGACTTCTAGTGCCAGTGGTTGAACTTGATTATTGGCTTGGCTGGCCGCCTGTCAGAAAGTGGTGGCATTAGAAAATCAAAAAAGTATCCATCTTGGAGTCATGAATGCGAAGGTTCATGCCTTTCCTCTATCTATTGCTACTCAAATTGGTCGAGGCTGGAAGATGGATGTTTGAGGTCAGAAATCAGATGTCTGATCCTAGTGTAGGGATGCTAGCGCTAGAGAGACCTACAAAACAAGTCCCAAATCGAAGGTTGTAGCTCTGGCGAAGACCCTCCGACACTCAAGTCGGAAAAGCAGAAAATAAAGGAGCAACAACTGATTTTTTTGAGAGGAATTCGATTTGACTTCCTAGGTCCTTAATGCTCTGATTGTTTATATAGAAGAATATTGGACAGTTGGTTGCATAGCTGTGTGATTGTGCGATCTCGAGATTGTCAGACTGTTGAAATTACCATAGTGGGTGAGATAATTCAGCCCTTATGGCTCTCGTGAGATCAAAAGAGACAGTTACGCCATATTTTTATCTATTCGAAATGGAAAGCTGTCGCATACAATGAAGGGATAAGTCAGCTGAGGCAGCTCATGCATAGGTTAGACTTTGCGGATGCCTCAGCTCAGCAGAGAGACTGACTCCTCAGCTCATACGATAATCAGCGACTGTGTTGACGACTCGAGAGCCTGAAATACCTTACGATGCAATGCCGATCCAAGGTGCTTATGGTATCCCCCATAACGAGAAGCATTCTGCCTAGCTCTTATCGATTTTTGATATTTTGCTCTATTTTGGATCGATGGCATAATTTTTCTGCACCTTCTTTTTTTTTCCTTTCTTACAGGATCGACGACCTACTGATAAACCTCTCGCAACATGCACGGGCTCTTTTTGGAGCTGGTGGTCTTTCGCAAAAGTCTGTGGTAATCCTAGCAAAGCATGATAGTTCACTGTAGGCTTTGTCATTCTATAATGACTCAGGAAGGATAGGTAGGATTTTGGTAGTGAATTAAGGATAGCATCCTTGCCTAACTGTTCATGCAATAGAAAGTCAAGTTTGCTCAAATATTCAATCTGCTCAATCATGTATAATACATGATCGATGACTGAAGTCTCCTCTCACATACAAGCATTGAACACTGCACAGGAGATTTTATGCCTCTTCATGTCTTCAGGGGTGTCGAAAGACTCATTCAATATTTGAATGATCTCTTCTGGCTGTGCATCCTCAAACTTACGACTAAAGTCAATCATTTGATGATTGTGCTGATTATAAATGTATATGAATTGATAAGTAATAAAAGTTATATGATATTTTTTATCACAAGGTTACATCTTCTAATAAACTCCTATGTTGTGATGAAGTCCTTAGGACTACTTTGATCGATAAAGAAAGATTTATCGCGTGGTCCTTAAATTAGTTCACGATCAAATGATATGCTATTACTAAGATGATAACGATATCAAGTGTAGGTCATTGTGTGTCATATGCGTTGGTTGTCCTCATAACCAAATGGTGTGAAGACACTGGTATGGCATACAAGTGAGATGTAAGAGTACATCATCACTGAACGTGACCAACTGTGGAGCACTCTACTGCCAAGAGTAGCTCACGAAGGGTATGGGTATAAGTGTCCCTCCGATCTGAGATCACCACAGTGACTTACAAGCAACTCACTATACTTTGGTGCCAGACTAACTGAATTTTTAATTCAGTGATGAAAGATTTCTAGGTACAATCAAATATTTGTCAAGTCGGTGCATGAGTCAAGATGGGATTGATCCCTCCAAATTAGTAGGAGATATGCATTAGTGTATTTCAATTTAGCAAAATTTGGATCCGGATAATCTATGTGATGGATTTAAAAAAGATTAAAATACAATGTGGATAACTTATCTAAGATTGATAATTAAATCTTAGGTCATCCTCGAGCATTAGGATCAAAGGGATGAATTATATGGTAACCATACGCCAATAGGTTTTTGAATGTTGCTTCGCCATCATTCAACCTATCTGAACGTTGGGTCATCATTGCTAGATGGTTACATCGATTAGTTTAGAAAGTTATTCCTGTGCTATCGACTTAGGTTTGAACCTATGGGATCACAGTGAAAAGAAGTTTCTGATTGATTATGTGGCTGATCAACGATTGAGAATCATTCAAGGGCTTAATCGTCAATTTGATTGATGGTTAATCTTATGCAAAAGTTACAATAAATTAATTCACTAAGTATTAGTGAATTAATAAAAAATTAATTAATAATTAAATTACTGATTAGCTCAATTTGATTGAGCAAAGAAGATTAAATAAAATCTAATTGAATTAGATTCAATTAGGTTTGACCCGATTAGGTTATGAGATGATCGCTAAGAGAGAATTATCTCTGATTTGATGAAGATTTTGATTCAATCAATTTTTAATTTGATTAAAATTTGATTAAAAATTTATGAATCTAATTAGATTAGATTTCATATATTTTATTTGGACTAAATCAGATATGATTTGGTTTGGATTCAAATAAGAAAACTTAGAGTTCATATTGGAATAGGACTCTTCTCTCTACACCAACTCAATTTCCATGTCATATATCTCCACGCACAAAATTATTTTATGTGAGATTTTTTTACACCAAAGAGTCTTTTTCCTTATCTATCTCACATCCAAATATAATTTAGTTTTGATAAAAAGAAGGTTTTAAAATTAATTTTTAA
This sequence comes from Elaeis guineensis, assembly GCF_000442705.2. Classification (NCBI taxonomy): domain Eukaryota; kingdom Viridiplantae; phylum Streptophyta; class Magnoliopsida; order Arecales; family Arecaceae; genus Elaeis; species Elaeis guineensis. Next base: position 63,118,255 of record NC_025999.2, read on the forward strand.
AATATTCCTTATTAGAAGAATCTGTTCTCATCTAGATCAACCTCTCCACGCTAATAATTTTTTTTCTCTTTATATGTATAACATTTTGAGGATATGTTTTATAAGAGATTAGTTAGAGAACTAATTTATCATAAAAAAATATGAAAAGGGGTGTCCCATATTTTTTTGATATATTTTGGGACAGAATTGTGAAAGGAGGCAGAATTCTGTAAGAGTCTAGGATCACTAGGACTCTTCATCTCACCTCTTTATATGCCTATAAAAAGGAATTTTGTGGTTTCTTTTATGTGTGTAAGATACCAGAAGAGAGTTCTTTATGTGGTAGAAGTTTGGGCATAGTTCATGGTGTAAAAAATAGAGAGGAGGGTCCTCTCTCTTGGGGTGTACACAAAAATCTGAATTTTAAATTTTTGGTTCCAAGGATTTGAGAAGAGAGAATAAATTAGAAGAAAATTATTTTCTTCTCTATCTTTTTTTTACTTCTTCATCTCCTTCAGAAGTTGATATTTAATCTCTGAAAAGATTTCAGAGATTTGAAGAAAGAATTCAGATCGATTAAGAAGAAGGTCTTCGCACGAGCTAGCACTCTCGAGAAGATCGATCAAATCGGAGCTTCGAGTGGATTTTTCGTAGAGGTCGGATGTGTGTGCGACTGTGAGCAACTAGCAAGGACCTTCTCTACCATATTCTCAATAGTGGTGATCATCAACTCTTGCTCAAGTATCAAGTTTTGAACTCAGATTAGAAGTAGATGTGATCTACTGCTCACATGCATGCATGCTGATTTTATCTTCAGTATCTTTCAGATTTTATATGCAACAAAATATGTCATAGATCTTAGAGTAGATTAATTTGATAATTAAATTATATGTATGTTAAATTAATTTGATTAATTTAATTATCTTTTGTTATAATTTTTTCAAAAAAATTTCGAAATACATGCATGAAATCGCCTGCGTTCTCCAACAGTGGTATCAGAGCCAGATTCGTTATGACATGATTTATGTACACATTAAATCTAAATTTTAATTTTATTTAGATCTGATATATGATATTTTGATCTAAATTTAATGAATGGTTGATCACACAAACTGACATAAGGTTGTCCTACTGTAGGGTTTACCCCTTACAATGAAAAGATTGTCCTAGTTTATGCTGATCGTTGATAAAATCTGATTTTATATCATGCATGTGATGTTTATGATCTGATTTAGATATTGTTGGTGCAAAAATTCACCCGCGTCGGAGAAGCTAGAGTTGAGGGAGTCGCGACCGCCGTCGGGACCTGCAAAGAAAGTCTAAACTGGAGGTGGGGTTGCTCCGGCAAGACCCTCCGACGCTCAAGTCAGTTCTCTGCCTCAACAAGAATGGAGTGCTTGAACGGAAATTTTAGCAAAATTTCTAGGTAAAAATGAGAGCTTAGAGAATAATGTATCTGGGGTCCCCCTTTTATAGGCGGAGGGGGCAACAGACTGATAGCGATGTCTGTAACCGTCCGGCAGCGGGCCACCCAGAGTCAGGAGGAGTTTGTTGTGAAGAGTAGTGGAGCGGAATCGTGGCTATACCGGGACATGCCACGAGGAGTCTATCGTGGGGAGTGGGACGGCGTCTGTTGTCGCGACTTGCCAGAGGATGGAAGAATCATGCGGTATCCGTCGTAGGAAGTGGAGCAGGATCGTGGGCATCATAGCGGTTGGCCAGGGAGTAATGGAGCCATGCGGAATCCATCGCAGGAAGTGGAGCAGAGTCATGGCCGTTACTGCGGTCACGCCAGAGAATGCAGGCCTGTCGGCTGAAGCTCGGCTGGAGTGTCTGGCGGGGAGAGGTGGTTAGCTACCCATTTGAGAGGAGCCCAGAGTCCGGCTCCCGTAGGAGTTCGAATGAAGTCTTCCTTCAGTTGAAGTTGGGGACGAGGTCCGGCTCCCACGGGAGTCCGGACGGAGTCTTCCCGCAGCTAGAGCCGGAGACGAGGTCTGGCTCCCGTAGGAGCCCGGGTGAAGTCCACCTACAATCAAAATCAGGGGTGAAGTTCAGCTCCCTTAGGAGTCCAGATAAAGTTTACCAACAGCCGGGGTTAAGGATGGAGCCCGGCTCCCGTAGGAGTCTGGGCGAAACCTTCCCGCAGCTGAGGTCGGGGACGAGATCCGGCTCCCGTAGGAGTCCGGGCTGAGTCCTCCTGCAGTTGGAGTTGTGGGTGAAGTCTGGCTCCCGTAGGAGTCCGGACGTAGTTTACCTGTAAGTGAAGTCGTGGGTGGGGCCCGGCTCCTGTAGGAGTCCGGGCGAAGTCCGCCTGCAGCAGGAGTTGGGAATGAGGTCCGGCTCCCATAGGAGTCCGGACGAAACCTTCCCGCAGCTGGAGCTGGAGACGAGGTCTGGCTCCCGTAGGAGCCCGGGCGAAGTCCACTTGCAATCAAAATCAGGGGTGAAGTTCGGCTCCCTTAGGAGTCTGGACAAAGTTTACCAGCAGTTGGGGTCAAGGATGGAGCCCAGCTCCCGTAGGAGTCCAGGCGAAACCTTCCCGCAGTCGAGGTCAGGGACAAGATCCGGCTCCTGTAGGAGTCCGGGCTGAGTCTTCCTGCAGTTGGAGTTGTGGGTGAAGTCCGGCTCCCATAGGAGTCCGGACGTAGTTTACCTGTAAGTGAAATCGTGGGCGGGGCCCGGCTCTTGTAGGAGTCTGGGCGAAGTCTGCCTACAACCGGAGTTGGGAACGAGGTCCGGCTCCCATAGGAGTCCGGGCGAAACCTTCCCGCAACTGGAGCTGGAGACGAGGTCTGGCTCCCGTAGGAGCCCGGGCGAAGTCCACCTGCAATCAAAATCAGGGGTGAAGTCTGGCTCCCTTAGGAGTCCGGACGAAGTTTACCAGCAGTCGGGGTCGAGGACGGAGCCTAGCTCCTGTAGGAGTCCGGGCGAAGCCTTCCCGCAGTCAAGGTCGGGGACGAGATCCGGCTCCCGTAGGAGTCTGGAATGAGTCTTCCTGCAGTTGGAGTTGTGGGTGAAGTCCGGCTCCCGTAAGAGTCCGGACGTAGTTTACCTGTAAGTGAAGTCGTGGGTGGGGCTCGGCTCCTGTAGGAGTCCGGGCGAAGTCTGCCTGCAGCCGGAGTTGGGAACGAGGTCCGGCTCCCGTAGGAGTCCGGGCGAAACCTTCCCACAGTTGGAGCTGGAGACGAGGTCTGGCTCTCGTAGGAGCCCGGGCGAAGTCCACCTGCAATCAAAATCAGGGGTGAAGTCCGGCTCCCTTAGGAGTCCGGACGAAGTTTACCAGCAGTCGGGGTCCAGGATGGAGCCCGGCTCCCGTAGGAGTCTGGGCGAAGCCTTCCCACAGTCGAGGTTGGGGACAAGATCCGGCTCCCATAGGAGTCCGGGCTGAGTCTTCCTGTAGTTGGAGTTGTGGGTGAAGTCCGGCTCCCGTAGGAGTCCGGGCGAAATCTGGTAGTTGTAAGAATCTACCATCGGAGAAGTTCAGCCGTTGACGGAGTCCGGTGTAGTTCGGATTAGAGTTGAACCTGGCTGGAAAGAGTCTGGAAGGGATTCAGGGAACGACTGATAGTCGTAGAAAGTCGGCTGGCGGTGGAGCTCAATGAGCACTTGGGGCGGCTTAATAGATGACTGGGGGAACTCATGTTGAAGGAGCTCGGGTGGTGCAGTGGGAGTTCGTCCATCGGGGGAATTCAGTCAGCACCATGGGAATCCGACTGTTGGAGAAGTCCGGAGAGATACCATCTGCGGTCGAAAGTCGGAGGAGTCCTGGGAGGGTCAATCCTGTCAAGAACTTCGGCTGAGGGTATTTTATACCCAACACCAGTCCCCCTACTTCCGAGTTCGAATTTCGAATGAAGTACAGAGAGATTGTCACAGCCGAAGTTGCTCCCTTGATGTCCGCGCGTAATCATCCTCAGATATTTTGGCATTTAATGAGCGTGCACTGGAGTCTTTTCAAATCGAGGCGATCCGAAGAGGCTCTTTTGGAACCTGCAGTGGAACGGTGCTTAAGGCATGGTGCAATAAAGGCTCTGTCAGCCGTTTGCCACTTTTTAACCGCCCGCTGTGGTGAGTGGGACACGCGGCAAAAAGTGACCGGTTAGGGGGGATTCGCAATCGTCATTATGCCAGATCTCAGGGCCTATTTAAACCCGCACTCCTCCTCCAAGAGTCCCACTCTATCCGACGGTCTCGTTCAGGTGCCTTTCTTCTCCTTGAGAACTTTGATTTTTCTCAGCGCCCTTTCCAGCCTTAGGCATTCCTCGAGCCGTCCTCATTTTCGCACCTTCGCACCTCCCAGAATCATCTAGGTTAGTCGTGGAACTCCTTCCTCTTTTTGTTCTTCCTTTTGCCGTTCGATCTTTCTTCCTCTTGCTCTGCACATCAGTCCCCCGAGACCTTGTCCGTGATTTTTCCCGATTTTGAGGGATTTCGCCTCTGTAAGTGATCTTCGTGTGATTCTAGATGTCTTCCTGGGCTTCTTCTTCTAGCGGCTCTAGGAGTTCGTCTGCCTCAGTCTCCCAGAGTCCTCGGGCGGTAGGTGAACCGGTAGGTAGAGCTGAACCTCATCCGGTTTTTGCACCGAACACCATTCCTTGTTCTCTGACTCCGGATGAACTCCAACTGATAAGAGTTCAGTATGGGGCTCCTCCGGAGTACGAACTGGAACTTTCTGGTCCATCCGACCAGGCTAGTACCCCTCCCCCCGACTGCTTCTGCCTGTATCAAGAGGCCTTCCGTGCCAGACTCCGATTTCTGGATATTTCTCTGTCTTCGGTTGCATCGAACTCCTTTAGGTTTTTGATAGGGTTCCTCTCTCTTTGTCATGTAGTCGAAGTCCAGCCCACCCTTTCCTTGTTTAGATACTTCTACACCTACAAGCGTCATCTCACGGTGAAGGATTGGTGGTACTTCTCCCCACAGTTTGGTAGGAAGGGGTTGCTGAAAGGTGCCCCTTCTTCTATCCATAACTGGAAGGGGAAGTTTCTTTATGTTCGATGCCCGTCCTTGAGGCTAGAGTTGCCCCCTTGGGGTTCTCTGAGGGACTCCGTCCGTCGGGTGCCTAGCCTGGGGGGGGACGATCATCAAGCCTCCCAAAAACTCCTCAAATATCCAGCTCTTTCTCTCCCCAACCTCCTGAAGGAGCAGTTTCTATTCAACATCGGCTTGAGCCCCCTGGATCCCGCCAGTATTTCATCTCGCCTTTTTTTTTTTCCTTTCCTTTCCTTTCCTCCCTTTCTCCTGCTTCTCTTCTTTTCTTCTTTTTCATGCCCTCTTTCTCTTTTTTCTCTTTTTTTTCTCTTTTTTTTTTTTTTTTAGGCATGGACGTCGAAGAAGCACAGATGCTTGCTAGGGGCCTGAAGGCTCTCAAAAGAAAGGGTGCTGCGGCCTCCGGGCCAGCGAAAAGGACCAGAGTGGAGGGGACGAGTTCGGCCGCGCCCACCCAAGCGACCTCAGCCACCGACGTCCTTGCGGACACTGAGGTTCCAGCCGCCCGGGCTTCCCCGAGGGGTTTGAGTTCTCCTACCGAGGTCCCCGCTTCAGAGACCCATCCTAAGGAGGTGCCAGGGGGTGTGAGGAGGAAGACCTTGGCCCGCAGGGTCGGCAGTCGCCAGGCTGCCACTGAAGAATCTCGCGGCTCTGAAGAGGAACAGGGGGATGATCCCTTTAGTGACAGGGACCTAATAAAAAAGCTGGTAGACGGGTGCTCACTGCCCGAAGTTGTCTAGAGGATTATCCGCGTCGATCCTGCACAACGAGTCTGGGACTCACTGGGGGCCTTCCTCGAGGTAAGTAGATTCATCTTTCTTTCTTTCTTTCGCTTCTTCATTTAATTAACTTCTCAGCTCCCATTCTGACCCTCTGATCGTCCTTGTAGCTCGGGCACCAACTCCTCACCAACATCGAGACGACAAACAAGGCGATGGAAGGTCGGCAGGCCGAGGCTGCCCGCCTTAAGGAAATGGCCCTCGAGGTGGCCGATTTCTGAGAGGTGCTTGAGAGAGAGAGATAGACCTCGACAGAATAGAAGGCCGACCTGGAGGAGATGGTGAGGAGGGTGGAGGTCGAGGTTGCCAACATGGCGGAGCAGATCCCGACCCTGGTCTCGGAGGCCAGGGGTCAAGCGGTGGAGGAGTTCAAGGCTTCCACCGAAATGAAGAAGTTGAAGGTTGAGTTCAGCCAAGCCGCATTCAATAAAGGGTTCGAGCTCTGCCAGGAGAAGATGGTCGTGAAATTCTCCGAGCTCGACCTCAGCTTCTTGGATGAGGCATCCGAGGATGAAGCCGGACCCTCCACCGCCGTCGCAGCCACCGCGGACCACCCCTCAAAGGTGCCGAGTCCCCCTGTTGATCCAGAGGTCCGAGACCTCTAACCTTATTTTCTTCCTTTATTGCCATTTTTCTTCTTTCTTCTGTCTTCAAGAAATGTTCAGTCAATAAAATTGGTCTCCTCCTTTTAGGGGACTTTTCTTCTCTTCTTTTTCTTTCTTTCTTTCTTCTTCTTTGTAATGAGCTGCGTCTTAATGCGCTGACCTCCCGATGGCAGCACCCTGCCGAAGTGCTTCCCTTGCCTCAGGGGATTCTACTGAAGTCTACGATCTAGCGGCTGAAGAAAAAAGTCCTCCATTTAACAAAAAGGTCGAAGAAGATGGAAGGCGAGCTTCGCAGGTTGAGGGAGAGTCATTCTGAAGCCACCGCAGAGGCCACCTACTTTCGGAATCTCCACGTGAAGGAGATCATGGAGTACAGCCGGAGGAAGGAAAACTTCGAGAAGGAGCTTGAGGAACACAAGAAGCGCGCCAGCGATCAAATTTGGACTCAAGCTGCCAAGATCAGTTCTCTCAGGGTGGAACTGTCGCCTGCCCAGAAGAGGATTAGCCAGCTGGAGGAGAGTTCATCCCGGCTTTTAACTCGGGCCGATAGTGACCGGGAGTGGTCGAAGAAGGTCTCCGACCTCCAGCAACAGCTCCAGGATGCCGAGGTGAGCTATGACGCGTACCGGACCTGCTGGCGCAAGCAGGTGGATGAATACAAGGGAAGGCTCTGGATGGTGACCGACGAGGTTGCCCGCCTTCGAAGGCAGCTAACTGAGGGGGCTCGATCTGCCTCCGCTCGAGATTTCGATGAACTCCAATCCCTGAGGAGGACCACAGAAGAACTATCCATCGCTCTTGGGGAGGGGAAGGCCGAGCTGCAATAATTGAAGATCCAGCTGGTATACGAGCAGCAGGCCGTCAAGGACGCGGAGGCAAAATCCGAGGTCCTGAGAAAAAGGCATCGAGAGGCAGAGAGCGAAAGCCAGCGATTTCATCGAAGATACATGGAGATATTAATGAGAGAGAGGGAATTGGAAGCAGAAGTCGGACATTTAAGGGGTTCCCTGGCGAGGGTCGAAGCCGAAAGTCCGAGGTCGGAGGAAGCCGGGTCCCCTTAGGGCTCTTTTTGTCCTTTCATCTTCCCATGTATATATTTTTTCTTCTGTTGTTTCGTCTTGTTCTTGTTGTTTTGCTTTTCTTTCTTTAGCCTGCTGGGCTTTGTAGTGTATATTTTATGAATGAAATGGAAAGGAGATTTCATGTTACCTCGTCCATGTATTGCATTAAATCATCGTCCGTCGAGCTTCTTTTGTCTCTTGACTTGTTCGACGTCGGTGTCATTCGGAGGTGCCCGATTGTTGCCACGTTGATTTACTTTTCTTATCGTCCATGGCCGTGGGCTCGAGCTCGTGGTCTGAACTTCGCATTACCTTGAAGGGGTCATTATTTTCTTGGCCCATGCCGAGAGCCTTCTTAGAGACCGAGGATGTTCGGTAGGAGCTCCCATCTTTGTTGAGACGAAGTTCCCTATATTTTTGGTGTAGTTTATTTTTCATTTGTTGCCGATGTAGTTTGTCGCTTTCCTTTTTAATTTTTCTCCTCTTTTTCGAGTGAGAGTCCTCCCCTTGCTTTTCGTGGGGTCGCGTAGAGGTGTAGGGGTGCCATCGAGGGGACTTTTTTCTTTATCCGATCATATTGGGCGATCAAATTTTTATCATCGTCAGGATGAGGTCCTCCTTCTGTTCTTGACGTAGTTGATCTCAGCTCAGGTTAGGACGAAGTTCTCCTTCTGCTCCCAACGGGGCTGTGGGGGCACATAAAGGTCGTCGTGAGGGCCTCTCCCCCCATCCGATCTAAGAGAACCGGGTCTTTGACTTTGCTCGTGTCAGGATGAGGTTTTCCACCTGTTCCTAACATGACTGTGGGGGCACATTAGGGCATTACAGGGCCTCTCCCCCCATCCAGTCTAAAAGAATCGGATCTTTGACTTTGCTCATGTTAAGGTGAGGTTCTCCTCCTGTCCCTAACATGGCTGTGGGGGCACATTAGGGCGTTGTAGGACCTCTCCCTCCATCTGGTCTAAAAGAACCAGGCCTTTGACTTTGCTCATGTTAGGGTGAGGTTCTCCTCCTGTCCCTAACATGGCTGTGGGGGCATATTAGGGTGTTGTAGGGCCTCTTCCCCCATCCGGTCTACAAGAATCGGGCCTTTGACTTTGCTCATGTTAGGGTGAGGTTCTCCTCCTATCCCTAACATGGCTGTGGAGGCACGTTAGGGCATTGTAGGGCCTCTCTCCCCATTCGATCTAAAAGAATCGGGCCTTTGACTTTGCTCATGTTAGGGCGAGGTTTTCCTCCTGCCCCTAACACGACCATGGGGGCGCTTAAGGGCCATTATATGGGCCTCTCCCTCGATCCGATCTTAAAATAATCAGACTTCCATTTTGCTCATGTTAGGACGAGATTCTCCTCCTATTCCTAACATGACCATGGGGGCACTTAAGGGCCGTTATATGGGCCTCTCCCCTGATCCGATCTTAAAATAATCGGACTTCCATTTTGCTCATATTAGGACGAGATTCTCCTCCTATTTCTAACATGACCATGGGGGCACTTAAGGGCCGTTATATGGGCCTCTCCCCTGATCCGATCTTAAAATAATCGAACTTCCATTTTGCTCATATTAGGACGAGATTCTCCTCCTGTTCCTAACATGACCATGGGGGCACTTAAGAGCCGTTATATGGGCCCCTCCCCTGATCCGATCTTAAAATAATCGGACTTCCATTTTGCTCATGTTAGGACGAGATTCTCCTCCTGTTCCTAACATGACCATGTTTTAATTGTTTGAAGGGGTTATCCCCAGTCGTAACAAGTCCATGCCAAAAGGGAGAGACATGCAAAGTTGAAAGGAATTTTGATTCAAAGCAAAGTCGTGAGTAGTATATTTACAGATTTCTCAAGTCCCATAGTCGTGGAAGGTCTGCTCCTCCTTGAGGTCCCCCGGTGATGGAGTCGATGGTTTCGATTGGAAGCCGATCTCCGGGCTGCTCCTCCCTCCTTGGCGGTTCAGGTTGCGGTAGGGCCCTTGGCCAATCCTCTCTGCCTTCAGGTCGGCGTTGAATGAACCTGTCGAGCCGACCTCGCCTGATGAGCTCCTCAATCTCATCCCGGAGCTGAATGCACTCCTCTGTGTCATGGCCGTGGTCACGATGGTAGAGGCAGAACTTGTTAGGATTGCACTTCTCAGGGTGTGTGCGCATCCTTTCCGATCTTGGCAGCTGCTCCCTGACCTCCATCAGCACTTGGGTTTTAGAGGCATTAAGGGGGGCATAGTTGTGGAATCTTCCTGGTGGAGAACCCCGCCGAACTCTACGGTCCGGGCTTCTCTGTCTACATACCCGGGGAGGAGTATGGACACGCTTGTGCCCGGGAGGAGTTTGAGAACGTGGCCGAGCTTCTCTCGGCCCTTTTTCGACTGCGGGCTTACTCGAGTCTCCCTCCTGCCGCTCTCTCGCAGTCTCCTCATCCTTCATTTTGAAGGCTTCTTCCGCTCGGGCGTACCCTTCGGCCCGAGCCAATAGATCAGCAAAATCCCTGAGGTACTTCTTCTCCAGGGAGAACAAAAGGTCATTCTTCTAAAGGCCACCCTTCAGAGCGGCCATTGCTACCGACTGGTCCAAGTTTCAGACCTCCAGTGCTGTGACATTGAAACGATTGATGTAGGCCCGAATGGACTCCCCCTCCCTCTGCTTGATATTGATGAGGGACTCCGAACCCTTCCGAGGGCACCGACTGCTGACAAAGTGGGCCACAAATTTATGGCTCATCTGATCGAAGAAAAAGATGGTATCCAGCTTCAGCGTCGAGTACCAGTTTCTCGCCGCTCCCTTCAAGGTGGACGGGAAGGCTCGGCATAGAATGGCGTCGGATGTGCCATGAAGCAGCATCATCATCCGGAAGGCCTCCAGATGATCAACCGGGTCCGAAGTCCCGTCGTAGCTTTCAAACTGGGGGAGTTTGAAGTTTGGCGGGATCAGTTCCTGCATGATCATTTGAGATGAGAAAAGGGAGGGTCAGTACAAATATCCTCACCATAAGCAGGGGGAGTGTGGCGGAGTTCTTCGATCCGTCGGTTAATCTCCTGGAGCCTCCGATCCAGAAAATCCTCTCGACTATGGGTCTCGAGGGTCCTCTGGCAGAATGGGGGTAGAGATCTTCCAGGGGTGGAATCATGATTCGACTGAGGGCTCTCCACCCTCGGATTCATCCTTCTGGGGAAGACGGGGTGGCTGGCCCAAGTGGCCTGCCCTACCACCGGATTATGGTGTTCCGGTGATGCTCTTTCTAGGTGCAACGATGCCTGCGGGTGCTGCTGCTGCTGCATGGCCTGCACAGCTTCAGTGAGGCCTCTGACCTGCTGCGCTAGCAGGTCAAATTGCTCCGCGCTAACCGCCGTTGCTGGAGGAGGAGGAGGAGGCTGGAAAACTGGAGGTGAGGCCAGAGCCTGAGATCTGGTCGTGGAGGCCGTGGATCATCGCATGGACGCCTTGCGGTGAGGCATCGGGCAAAGACCAAGTGGAGGAAGGAGGAGAGGATGTCGGAAAAGATGCCCGGGGGCGATCCCGTTGAGCGCTCCTTTAAGAACAAGGGTACTGCAAAGACACACGCCCTTCCTCTAGCGCCAATCCTGTTGGTGCAAAAATCTGCCTGCACCGGAGAAGCTGGAGTCGAGGGAGTCGCGGCAGCCGTCGGGACCTACAAAGGAAGTCTAAATCGGAGGTGGGGTTGCTCCGACAAGACCCTCCGATGCTTAAGTCAGTTCTCTGCCTCAACAAGAATGGAGTGCTCGAACAAAAATTTTAGCAGAGTTTCTAGGTAAAAATGAGAGCTTAGAGAATAACGTATCTGGGGTCCCCTTTTTATAGGCAGAGGGGGTAACAGACTGATAGCAATGTCTGTAACCGTCCGGCAGTGGGCCGCCCAGAGTCAGGAGGAGTTTGTTGCGAAGAGTAGTGGAGCAAAATCATGGCTATCATTGGGACATGCCACGTGGAGTCTGTCGTGGGGAGTGGGGCAGCGTCCGTTGTCGTGACTTGCCAGAGGATGGAAGAATCGTGCGGTATCTGTCGTAGGAAGTGGAGCAGGATCGTGGGCATCATAGCGGTTGGCCAGGGAGTAATGGAGCCACGTGGAATCCGTCGCAGGAAGTGGAGCAGAGTCATGGCCATTACTGCGGCCACGCCAGAGAATGCAGGCCTGTCAGCTGAAGCTCGGCTGGAGTGTCTGGCGGGGAGAGGTGGTTAGCTATCCGTTTGAGAGGAGCCCGGAGTCTGGCTCCTGTAGGAGTTCGGATGAAATCTTCCTTCAGTTGAAGTCAGGGATGAGGTCTGGCTCCCACGGGAGTCTGGATGGAGTCTTCCTGCAGCTGGAGCCGAAGACGAGGTCTGGCTCCCATAGGAGCCCGGGCGAAGTCCACCTGCAATCAAAATTAGGGGTGAAGTCCGGCTCCCTTAGGAGTCCGGACGAAGTTTACCAGCAGCTGGGGTTGAGGACGGAGCCCGGCTCCCGTAGGAGTCCGGGTGAAACCTTCCCGCAGCTGGGGTCGGGGATGAGATCCGGCTCCCGTAGGAGTCCGGGCTGAGTCTTCCTGCAGTTGGAGTTGTGGGTGAAGTCCGGCTCCCGTAGGAGTCCGGACGTAGTTTACCTGTAAGTGAAGTCGTGGGCGGGACCCGGCTCCTGTAGGAGTCCGGGCGAAGTCCGCCTACAGTCGGAGTTGGGAACGAGGTCCGACTCCTGTAGGAGTCCGGGCGAAACCTCCCCGCAGCTGGAGCTGGAGACGAGGTCTGGCTTCCATAGGAGCCCGGGCGAAGTCCACCTGCAATCAAAATCAGGGGTGAAGTCTGGCTCCCTTAGGAGTCCGGACGAAGTTTACCAGCAGTCGGGGTCGAGGACGGAGCCCGGCTCCCGTAGGAGTCCGGGCGAAGTCTTCCCGCAGTCGAGGTCAGGGACGAGATCCGGCTCCCGTAGGAGTCCGGGCTGAGTCTTCCTGCAGTTGGAGTTATGGGTGAAGTCCGGCTCCCGTAGGAGTCCGGGCGAAATTTGGTAGTTGTAGGAATCTACTGTCGAAGAAGTTCAGCCGTTGACGGAGTCCGGTGTAGTTCGGATTGGAGTTGAACCTGGCTGGAAAGAGTCTGGAAGGGATTCGGGGAACAGCTGATAGTCGTAGAAAGTCAGCTGGCGGTGGAGCTCAGTGAGCACTTGGGGCGACTTAATAGATGACTGGGGGAACTCATGTTGAAGGAGCTCGGGTGGTACAGTGGGAGTTCATCCGTCGGGGGAATTTAGTCAGCACCGTGGGAATCCGACTATTGGAGAAGTCTGAAGAGATACCATCTACGGTCGAAAGTCGGAGGAGTCCTAGGAGGGTCAATCCTGTCAAGAACTTCGACTGAGGGTATTTTATACCCAACAGATATGATCTAAGATTGTAATCAGATCTGATATGATTTAGATTAGATCTAAATTTAAGCATATATGATATGTGATTAGATTAGATGATCTGATTAGCAAGTACTTGAATTGGGTTGATCACTAGGCCATCCGATCATAGGAGCAAAAAGGGTTTAAAGGCCCTCTCTTCCCATTCGATGGGCTGCTCTTATGACATGTAGAGGTGCCATGTGATTAGATCTCATGAAAAAAAATATGAAAGGAAGAACTTACTTTTCTGCAAAATCTTAGATTTTGAAATCTTAGGTTTGTTGTATGTGATACAAAGTTGTATAAAAAATAAGGCATCTAATCTATATAATTAAATTTATTTTAATCATGATAAAATAAAATCTTGAATCATAAAAGTTTTAGATATGATCTAAAAGTATTATGATTGATTTTATTTTAGAATTATGTAAGATTTTTCAGATCTAAAACTTTTTGAATCATGCTTACAAAATTACTGAGCCGACCTAGTTTTGAACTAAGTTGACCCAGTCTTTTTGTGTAGGGCTCAATGTTGATTGAGTCGACCCAGTTTTAGAATAAAAAATTTTTATATAATATTTATTATAAATTATTTATAAAATAAAAGATTGAAATTATTTCAAACCATAACCTAAACCCATGTTGATGCTGAACTTAATTGAGAATTAAGGGTAAAATTGATTAGATCCAGAATTGTGAATTAAAGATCTAATATCATTCGCATAAAATATGAGAGCATGGGTTAGCTCAAATCTGATCCTCTTAATTGGGTTAGACCTAAGGTTAGAATCAAAGAGTTAATGGACTAACTAGAAAAATTGATTAAATCTAACCAAATATTGAATTAGATTAAATCAGAATTTCTCTAGAACCAATACAATAGTTGTAGATGGTCAAGTCCATATCTTTGATTAGACCAAATGGACCTTGATTGTGGCTTAGTGGTTGAACCTGAATCATTAAGTTGGTTAAATCAAAACTAATTAACCAATTGGTGTCTAAGGTAAGTTTGGTATTTCGACCGATAGTTTTTAATTGGGAGCGACTTATCTAGTCATTTCGATGGTGTCTAAGGCAAGCTTAGCAGACCCTCTCACTGACCTCACTTATCTGATCTTGATGTATTATGTCTTGATTAGACCGCTAAGTGATTCAAGTTGACCTATGTCATTAAGGTTGATCAGTGTGACTGATCTAGGTACCATTTCAACCAGCATAACCCTGATCCAACTCAATAACTTAGTGAAGTCGGTAGGAAGATTGTGGTTTATTGGTTGATCTCTTCTCATATTTTCTCTAAATTAATTAAATCTTCTAAATTATTAGGTCCATAAAATGAGCTAGTTATAGAGATAACTAGATTATAGTCTCCCATTAAGGTGAATAATAATGGGTCCATTATTTCTGATTAACATTGCAGGTGCCATCCATTTGGTGTTCTCTCTGAATGATGAAATTATCATTCATCATATGATGATTCAATTATACTATCTGATGATGGTTGGATTGACCGAGCCATCCTTGGGCCTGATCATTTATTAGTTAGAAACACTGAACAGATTCATGTTAATGGTTGGACCTAACCGAAACTTTCAGTGAAGACCCATCGCCTACTGAAATAAAATCTGAGGTAAAATTAATTACTAAAAATTAATTGAAGAAATAATTGATTGAGAACCTATCCATAGATACATATGAGTTGATCGAGCCATCCTCGGGCTTGTATGCAGTCTGTGTGGATTCTAGTACCTGCTAAGAAATTAAAGTAATTTCTTGAATTGAAGGTAGAGGCTACCAATTCGACTAAAATAGTGAAAGAATATTTAAACTAAAGTTTAAATCTTTAGGCTTAATCAATTCATAAACATAGAGGTCCTGTATTTTTCTTTCAGTTATGGCTAGATGTCTGTTGCTCCATTCACTATTTGACAATGACTGATTTATAGGACCCAACTTTGATAATTGGTATCAAAAATTGCAAATAGCTCTAAAGCACGAATGGATCCTAAATATGATTATGGATCAAGCACCTGAAGTTCTCACATCCAACACATGTGATGTGATCAAAGATACTTATCAGAAGTGGCCACATGATCAAATCACCATGTGATATTTTTAAGAGCAGTAAAAAAATATGAATTTAGTTGTAAATTTGATGATGTTCAGTAGAAGAAAATCTTTTAAATATTGAAGGAGTTCTTTTGCACCTCTGAAGATATATCTTCAGTGGGGTAACAATTCTTTGAGAAAGAAAAGGAAAAGAAGGTGCAAAAGAGTTGTGCTTAGGCTAATGAGTTCGAACTGACAAAAGAGTCTAAAATTAATCTAGTCTGACAAAATTTCTTGATCCGAACAGGCTAAGAAAGAGAAATCAACAAAGAATTGCTGGACAAAGTACTTATAATACCTTGTGATTTCTCTATCCGTGACACTACTACCTCGATATTGGATATCGAAAGTCCATGCAAATTATTGCAATGACTTCACATTAGAAGAAAGATTGAAAACAGCAAGAGATTTCTGAACGTTGGAGATGGAAGTTATGTTCTAATTCTGGTTTTAAGAATTGTCAAGTTTATTTTCAATTCTAAGAATGTTGTTTTAGTGATTGTCACTATTATCTAATGATTTTATGATATCATTATGAATGATGTCAAAATTATGTGGACAACTGAGAAATTACGTTTATGAATAGTCACAGTTTGTTAGTGTATTGTACACAATCAAACAAACTCCCTAAAATAGATAATGTCATGAAAACCTACCTTTGGCAATTTAAGCTCGGTCATATAAATAAGAATAAGATCAACAGTAGATAATTCTTGAGGTCAATGATTGTGAATCCTTATCAACCTGTCAATCCTATCTCCTTAGTAAGATGATCAAGTCACCTTTTGCTGAAAAAGATGAATGAGCTAATAATATTCTGAATCTAATATATACTGATATATTAGATCTACGAACATGTTTGTCATAAATTTGGATTATTTAAAATATTCAAATAAGTCCATAATAAGGTAGAGAAACAAACTTGGAAGAGTATTGAAATTCTTCGATCAGATCAAAGAGGAGAATGCATTTCAAGTAAGTTTTGACATATCTAGAAGAGAATAAGATTCTCTCCTATTAGAATCGACTTTGTTAGACATAGTTTGATCTATGATGGGGTTTACAAGTCTACCAGTCTCTATTTAAGGTTATGCTCTTAAGACTACTTGTTATATTCTGAACTGAATTCTGAATTAATCAGTTGCAAAGACTCCATATGAGATATGGACTAGGCATAAGCTGATACTTTCTTACCTTGAGATTTGGGAGTGTTTAATTTATGTCGAATATTTGCAGACCAATTAGCTTGGATTCTGATCCTATATGTATTATTTTATAGGGTACCCCAGAGAATCTAGGAGATATAACTTCTACCATGCTAAAGAACAAAAGTTGTTCGATATTCTTTTTATAAAAGGAGTACCTTGATGAAGGTACTAATGCCTTTAATGTAAAACTTATGAAGTTCGATAGATAGAAGAACCGACATAATCTAGTGAACCCATAGAATTAGATTTGATCAGATCAAACTCGAAACCTGTTGTAGAGGCACCATTAAGGAGATCTGGTAGAGAACCACATTTGTCGGATAGATACTTCAGTATCTAGTTCTGGGATGTGATCTTGTTGAACTCGATGAGAACAATAAAGATTTGATCACCTACATGGATGCCATGCAGAGATTCGACTCCGAATAATGGCTTGGAGCCATAGGTCCGAAATGAAGTTCATGAAGGTCAATGGTGTATGGACACTCATTGATCCACTCGAAGGGATAAAATCTATAGAGTGTAAGTGGATCTCCAATAGGATCAGAATAGTACAGATGAGAAGGTAGAGACCTACAAAGCTCGTCTGGTTGCCTAAGGATATTATCAATATTATGATATTAACCATAATGAGACATCTTCTCTTGTGGCAATGCTAAATATTTTGGAGTTGAAATGTATATTTTGATAAGTAATCAAAATACATGGCTTCATTGAGAACGAAGAAGAACCCTACAAATACAAATGGGTTAATAGTTCTATGAGTGTATTTCTTGTCTTGTATGTGAATGAAATTTTTTTAATCGAAAATGACATTCCTTACATTACAGGAAATAAAGGTTTCACTATTATTATTATTCTCCATAAAGGACTTTGAGAAAAGCATCTCTTATCCTAGTGATGAAGATCTATAGAGATAGATCTAAGAGACTACTTGAGTTTTCCTACTCCAATATACATAGGGTGTTTATGAATAGAATTTGTTCTATCATTATACCATGTATGAGATCGGATATGGTATACTCACTAGGTAGTGAGTGGATACTTGTAAGATCTAGGTAAGAATCTCTAGAAGGTCATCCTTAAGTATTTGAGAAATACTAAGGATCGATGACTCGATTATGGAGAATCTAACTTAAAACTTGTGGAGTATGACTTCAATTTTTAGTTGGACATAATAATATCAAGAAGTGTCAGAATACATTCTTATCTTAAATAATGGAGCAATTTACTGGAAAGGTTCCAAACAAAAAAATATAGCCAAATTTAAATTGCGAGGCAGAATGCATTACAGTATTCAATGCTTGCAAGAAAGCTATGTGATTGTACAGGTTCACTGAAAAGCTAGGAGTGGCACCCTCCGATGATAGTCCTGCTGTATTGTATAGCATTGGAGCCATAGCTCATGCCAAGGAGCCCAAGTCCCATTAGCTTACTAGGTATTTTGCATTACTGCCACCTTATTCGAAAAATCTATTAAGGTGACGTCAATCTTTAGAAGATCGACGGAAAGGAGAACTGGACCAACCCATTTACTAAAGCCTCGGTATTTAGGAGTTCTGAGATGATAAATCAAAGATGGGTCTATGATACTATACTGATTGGCTTTAGTCCAAGTGAGAGTTGTTGGAAATTGTGTCCTAAAGTCAATCGTTTGACGATTGTGCTGATTATAAATGTATATGAATTGATAAATAATAAAAATTATATGATATTTTTTATCATAAGATTATATCTTCTAACGAACTCCTATATTGTGATAAAGTCTTTAGGACTACTCTGATCGATAAAGAAGGATTTATCGTGTAGTCCTTAAATTGGTTCGCGACCAAATGATACACTATTACTAGGACAATAGCGATATCAAGTATAGGTCATTATGTGCCATATATATTGGTTATCCTCGTAACCAAATAGTATGAAGACACTGGTATGGCATGTAGGTGAGATGTAGGATTACATCGTCACAGAACGTGACCAACTGTGGAGCACTCTACTGTCAAGAGTAACTCACAAAGGGTATGGGTATAAGTGTCCCTCCGACCTGAGATCACCACAGTGACTTACAAGCAACTCACTGTACTTTGGTACTGGACTAACTAAATTTTTAATTTAATGATAGAAGATTTTTGGATACAGTCAAGTACTTGTCAAGTCAGTGCGTGCGTCAAGATGGGATTGACCCCTCTGAATTAGTAGGAGATATGCGTCAGTGTATTTCAATTTAGCAAAATCTGAGCCTGGATAATCCATGTAATGAATTTAAAAAAGATTGAAATATAATGTGGATGACTTATCTAGGATTGACAGTTAAATCATAGGTCATCCTCGAGCATTAGGGTCAAAGAGATGAATTATACAGTAACCATACATCAATAAGTTCTTGAATGTTGCTTCGCCATCATTCGATCTATCCGGACGTCGGGTCATCATTGCTAGATGGTTACATCGATTGGTTCAAAAAGTTATTCTTATGCTACCGGTTTAGGTTCGAACCTATGGGGTCACACTCAAAAGAAGTTTCTGACTGATCATGTGGCTAATCAACGATTGAGAATCGTTCAAAGACTTAATCATCAATTTGAATGATGGTTAATCTTATGCAAAAATTATAATAAATTAATTCACCAAGTACTAGTGAATTAATGAAGGATTAATTAGTAATTAGATTGCTGATTAGCTTAATTTAATTGAGCAAAGAGGATTAAATAAAATCTAATTGAATTAAATTCAATTAGATTTGATCCGATTAGGTTATGAGATGATCAAATCGTTAAGGGAGAATTGTTCCTATTTGATCAGGACTTTGGTTCAATCAATTTTTAATTTAATTAAAATTTAATTAAAAATTTATGAATCCAATTAGATTGGGTCTCATATATTTTATTTGGGCTAAACCAGATGTGATTTGGTTTGGATTCAAATAAGGAAACTTAGAGTCCTTATTGGAATAGGACTCTTCTCCCTGCGCCAATACAGTTTGCACATCATATATCTTCATGCATAAAATTGTTTAATATGAGATTTTTTTACATCAAAGAATTCTTTCCCTTATCTATCTCACATCCAAATCTGATTTAGTTTTGATAAAAGAAAGATTCTGAAATTGGTTTTCAAATATTCCTTATCAGGAGAACTGTTCTCATCCAGATCAACCTCTCCATGCCAATAAATTTCTTTCTCCTTATATGTGCAATATTTTGAGAAGATTTTTTGTAAGAGATTAGTTGGAAATTTATTATAGAAAAATATGGGAAGGGGTGTCCCATATTTTTTTAGAATATTTTGGGATGTGGAATTATGAAGGGAGGCAGAATCCTATAAGAGTCCAGGATCACTAGGACTCTACACCACACCTCTTTACATGCCTATAAAAGGAGCTTTTGTGATTTTTTTTATATGTGTAAGATATCAGAAGAGAGTTCTTCATATTATAGAAGTTTGGTCATGGTTCATGGTGTGAAAAATAGAGAGGAGGGTCCTCACTCTTGGTGTGCATAAAAATCTGAATTTCAGATTTTTGGTTCCAAAGATTTGGGAAGAGAGAACAAATTAGAAAAAAATTATTTTCTTCTCCATCTTTCTTTTACCTTTTCATCTCCTCTAGAAGTTTATCTTCAATCTCTAAAAATATTTCAGAGATTTGAAGAAAGGATTCAAATTGATCAAGAAGAAGGTCTTCATGCGAGCTAGTACTCCCAAGAAGATCGATCAGATCGGGACTTCGAGTGAATTTTTTGTAGAGATCGGACGTATGTGCAACTGCAAGCAACTAGCAAGGACCTTCGCTATCATGTTCTCAACAGCGGTGATCATCAATTCATGCTCAGATATTGAGTTCTGAACTCAAATTAGAAGTAGATATGATCTACTACTCATAAGCATGCATGCTGATTTTATCTTTAGTATCTTTCAGATTTTATATGCAACATAACATATCATAGATCTTAGAGTAGGTTAATTTGATAATTAGATCATATGCATGTTAGATTAATTTGATTAATCTAATTATCTTTTGCTGTAATTTTTTCAAAAAAATTTTAAAATATATGCATGAAATTGCCTACGTTCCCCAATAGATAGTTCACTACAGGCTTTGTCATTCTATAATGACTCAGAAAGGGTGGGTAGGATTTTGGTAGCGAATTGAGGATAGCATCCTTACCTAACTGTTCATACAACAAAAAATCAAGTTTGCTCAAACATTCAATCTGCTTAATCATGTACAATACATGATCGATGACTGAAGCCTCCTCTCACATACGAGCATTGAACACTACGTAGAAGGTTTTATGCTTCTTCATGTCCTCAGAGGTGTCGAAGGACTCATTCAATATTTGAATGATCTCCTCTAACTGTGCATCCTCAAACTTATGACTAAGTATGTCGTTCATCACTGCCCTCATCATGCAATGCATAGTCGTACGGTCATTGAGACACTTTAAATAAGTATCTCTCGTAGCATGAGGAGCATTGGTAGCAAGTTTTTTAGGTACCTTATTTGTAAGTACATACAAAATTCTTTCATACTCCAAGACGATCTTCAACTTTCAATACCAACTATCAAAGTTGGATCTGGTGAGCTTGTCGCTATCCAATAGGAAACGGAGGGATAGTGTGTTGGCCATAGCTGAAAGAAAAAAATAAAAGTCTATTAGTATATGAATTACTTTTAATCCCAAAGATATGGACTTTAGTCTAAAAGTTCTCCCACTATTTTGTACGAATTGGTAGCCTCTACCTCTAGCTCGAAAAATTATATTAATTTTTTACTGGATACTAGAATCGACATAGACTGTATTCGGATCTGAGTGTGGCTCGATCAATCCTAGTGTATCCATGGATAGGTTCATAACCAATTATTTCTCTAAACAACTTCAGCAATTAGGTTTTGCCCCAAGCATCCCTTCAATAGGCTTGTAGCGCCTCCATTGAAAATCCTGATTAGGTCTAATCATTAACATGATTACACTAAGTGCATATAATAAACAGATGTTCAGGCCCGAATATGGCTTGGCTAACCTGAGCATTTATCTGAAGGTACAACAAGACAGTCATATGATAAACGATAATTTTAATATCCAATAGACACTAGGCGTGTGGCACCTCCAATGCCTATTTGTAATATTGGACTCATTATTATGCACCTTAATGGGAGGCTATGAATAAGTTATCTCGATAACTGTATCATTTTAAGGACCTAATAATTTAGAGGATTTGATTTTATTGACTAGAGAATAAGAGAAGAAGTTGACCTGCAAGTCGTAAATCCTCCCACTAACTTCACCAAGTCATTTAGAGGATTAGATATAAACTGGTCTAAAGATACCTAAATCAGTCATACTGATTTACTTTGATAGTATGGGTCAGCTCAAATCGACTAGTGACCTAATCAAAATATAATTTATCATGTTGGCTAGGTAAGTGAGATCAGTGGGAGGGATATGCTATTAACTCATCGTAGATGCTATCTAGGTGAGTAGCTCCCAATTAACAACTACTTGATCAAAATTATCAGACTTATCTTAGATATAAACTGATTAATTAGTTTCAATTTGGTCCATCTGAAGATTCGAGCTCAACCACAGAGTCATGATCATGGTCCAGTTATTAAGATCAAAAATATGGATTTGATCAAACTTCAAATATTGATCTAGAAAAATTCTGACCTAATTTAATTCAACTTTTGATTAGATTTAACCAATTTCTCTACTTGATCCATATTTATTTTTAACCCTAAGTCTAACTCATTAGAAAGACCTGATTCATGCTAACCCATAGTCCATCAATTTATGTGGTGTCTTAATAATCTTCAATTCTCAAATCTAGATTATTTAAACTTAATTCAAAATTAAGTGTGTAAAATATGTGTTTCAGTTTGTAGAACTATTCTACCAGCATTTCAAGTGAAGCATACCATATATTTCAAATTATGAAAATAAATTTTCATAATATGTTTAATAATTAAACATGGATAGGTATGATCTAAACTTCATACATACATCACATGCATTATGATAATTTTTAGATCAATATCAATTACATCTAATGTAACATGCTATTCAGTTTCTAAAATAATTTTATATTTAAATTTATCTTGTTGTAATAAATCATAAATTATTTTAGCTCTAATTTAAATATATTTATCATTAAAATAATTCATAAAAATATATTTATTTTTTTTTCATGAAATCAAATCACAATGACACCCCTACACATCATAAGAGAATCTATCGAATAGGCAAGAGAGGAAGATTAATCCCTTCGATCTCTTATGATCAGACGATCTGGTGATCTCATTAATCTGAGTACTGAACTACTAAGATCTAAAATCTTATTTCATATGCAATCACATCAACATGTAATTTTAATAAAATAATTTATGTCATGAATATATCTTTGATCTTATCAATTATATTTTTTATCTAATCTAATCAGATTTGATGCATCATATACATCGTATCAGATCTAAAATATATCTCATACTGATTATAAAATATTAATTTTAGATCTGATGTTATATAAAAAATTAATTAGATGCATATATGAACGTATAATGATTAATTTTTTGATGAAATCTGTTTTGATATAGAGCAAAATTTTGTTAGAAATCAGATCTAAAAATCTATCAAAACAGATTTAATTCAAATCTGAAATAAGTCTAACTTTATAAGTTAAATAATAATATTAAAAATTTTATTAAAATAAATTTTAAATATATTTTAAATTAGATTATTATTCTAATAAAATTTAGTAATAATAAAATTCTGTTATAACAAACTTATAACGGACCTTAACCAACTATTGATTAGATTCTTGTAATCCAATCAAAATCAAATTATAAATTTTATTTAAAAAGATCTAAATTAGATTTAATATATAATATAAAATTTTAATTATATATAATATATAAATAATTTAAAAAAAATTAATTATGCATCCATGTATCAAGGTCTGGCTCTGATACCAATTGAAGGGAAAGAAAATCTTTTTCTTATGGATAACCAAGGTTACATCTAAAATTTTCTATATGTTCAACTAATTAAAGATTGAATCTTTATCTAATATACAGTGGAATATGGATCAAATCCCCAGAATCTGGATTCAAATCCTCATGTAGGCCTAAATCTACAGGCCCTCTACTTTATGCGTACGTCAAGCTATGCAGAAAAGTAGGATAAAGCCTCGGACTGAAGCACCTTCGTAAGGCCACCAAGGGAGCAGAGAGATGCCTAGGTGTGATGCCTCACATCAGCAAGGGGATGCCCCCAATGAAGGCCCATGGTAAGAGGAGGGGCAGTAAGAGGGGGACACCAAGAGGAGATGCCCAAAGTGACACCCACAAGGATCTCACACCTCTCTTTCTTTTTCTCTTTTACACAATCTGATTGTTATGTTTCATAGATAGAGATCCTCCCTATTTATAGATGATTCTTCATGATCAATAAGATTAGGATTCCTAATTCAAACAGACTTTGAATTAATCCATAACTTATCAAAGAATGACTCTTAGATGAGAAAGGATTGGTGCCCACTAGGCGCCTACATGCACCCACACCCACACCCCATGTGGGGCGGCAACAACCAGCACCCTTTTAGGTGTTGGTCGGCCATAGAGGTGAGAGTCTCAGTAAAAGTGGACTCTAAGGATCTAATCTAAAAATAGATCAATTCGAATCTAATTCGAAGCTGATTCAAAACAACTTCAAAAAAACTGTCAATCCTAAACTGTTTAGGATTTAGGATCAAATCTAACTTAAATTTTAGAACTCAATTAAGTCTAATTAAATTAGATCTAATCTAAAATTAATTAGCACTTAAATTTAATCTCTCATAAACTCTTTGGATCATAGATCAAAAACTGTTCATCTTCGAAATTGAACCTGAACCTCATGTCTAGCGCTAGCTAGACATAGTCAATTGTTTAATCCCATATGATCTATAACTTAATTTTTAATCAAGTTAGTCTATATGTTCAATTAAGTCAAGTACTTTAAAATTAGATATATAGACATAGGCTAATACTTTCCTACGTCATCTGACTTTTGTGCATGACTCCATAGGTTCAAACACTAAACCGATAGTACAAGAATCATTTTCTGTACTAATCGAAGATATTATCTAGCAATAATTTTCGATGTCCAGATAGGTCAAATAATCGTAAGAAAATATTTCAGAACCTATGCATATGGTTACCGCATAATTCATCCCTTTGATCCTGAATGCTCTAGGATGATCTAGGGTTAACTGTCAACCCTGACAAAATCATCCACATTGTATTTCAATCTTTCAAATCCATCACATAAATTATCCTGATCAAGATTTTACTAAATTAAAATACAATGATATATTAACTCCTATAATCCGGAGGGGTCAATTCCATCTTGATCCACACATAGACTTTACAAGTACTTGATTATATCCAACAGCCTTCTATCTCTGCATTAGAAATGCAGATAGTCCGATACCAAAGCACAGTAAGTTGCTTGCAAGTCACTATAGTGATCTCAGGTTTGAAGGACACTTATGTCTATATGCTTCGCGAGCAGCTCTTGATAGTAGAATACTCAGTAGGTGAGTCACTTATTCAGTAATGATATACTCCTACATCTCATCTGTATGCCATACCAGTGTCACCACACTCTTTGATTAAGAAGACAATCAATCTATATGGCACACAATGACCTCCACTTAATAAACGTTATCATCCTGTAATGACGTATCATTCGATCACAAACATGTTTAAGAACTATACGATAAATCTTTCTTTATCGATCACTTATATAGTTCTAAGGACTTCATCACAACACAAGAATTCTATAAGGAAGATGCAACTTTACGATGAATAATATTAAAATAATTTTTATTTATCAATCAATAACTTATATACAACATGAACACAATCGTCGATACGATTGATTTTAAGGTACATTTCCTAACAGTCGGATGCTTGTATGGCTTCAAAGAAACTATGAAGACATCCACAGTCATTAGATTACAGTGAAGAACTATTTATGCAAAAGTAAAGATTTGATCTTTCTTCTCTTAATCTTAATCTTAATAATTATGAGGGATATAGGGCTGATTTGAGATGAGATCTTACGTGATTAATCTAAAAATTATTTTTATTCATCCACTACATGTTATTCATAAAGTTTTATTTTTCATTGCACAAACTAATGCCTAGGTTCTAACAAAAGGGCATTGGTCCAATGGTGGCAGTAGTAGGTAGGGATTGGAGGTCTAGTGATCAGCAATGGTGGATGATTGCAAGAAGAGAAGCAGAAGATGAAAGTAGAAACTTGGTCCAAAAAATAATGGAATCAATAAGTGATGGCGTGGCATGGGGTCAGGCCTTAGCTTACTTGCCAACATCTAAGCTCCAACATCTGATCATGAAGGGCAATAAGGAAGGCTTGATTGGAGAAGGAAGAATAATTTAGGAAGATGAACAAACTCAATATGGACTATTTTAGTTATTACATATACGGTTGGATAAAATCTAGGAGCGAGATCAACCATATGTGAAATCAAATTACATGTCAAACTTCTAGAGATTATTACTTGATCATATGATGCTTAATTGAGATGATCTTTTTTAGATCAGATAAACTTTCAAGCTTTATGATGTTTGAAC
Source organism: Elaeis guineensis (assembly GCF_000442705.2). Lineage (NCBI taxonomy): Eukaryota > Viridiplantae > Streptophyta > Magnoliopsida > Arecales > Arecaceae > Elaeis > Elaeis guineensis. Next base: position 63,143,986 of record NC_025999.2, read on the forward strand.
CATAACTTGGCCTAAAAGGGTATGATGTACCAAGCGTTCGGATCTAAATTCAATCATTTGAGCATTGAAATAGGCCAATCAATTCAAAAATTATTATTTTGAAAAATATTTTGATGGAATTATCTTCCAATTTGGGTAGAATTAGGCATAATAATGGTACACAAAGTTGATGTAGACCTCACTAAGTTTTTTATACTATCATTTTATTTTTTATATTTATTTTATCTAGTTATATTTATTTAGAAAAACTAAATTCTGTTTAAAATAGAAAAGAAATACAACTCGAATTGTGCTAGAGCATATCTCACTAACATAAATACATGCTATCATTAATGAAAGAAAAGATGATTTAGATCCTAATTTGCAAATTTTTCTACTTTTTCTAAATCTTTTTGAGAGTTTCAAATTGAGTGGATTGAGGGAATTACTTCTTTCACCGTGATCAGATTGAAGAGGGAGAAATGACGACCTGAAATAAGGAAGGAGATGGGTGAATGAAAATAAGATGATGTTGGATGATGAATCTACTGTTCTCTTGGCAAAAACTAGACCAAAAATGAAGGCATGATATGGGATGAGGAGTGAGGGATTAGAATATGTGGGGACACAGACTACCTTTACTTCCGTATGGTTTATGCCGCGCCACAAGTGAGGGATGGTGTGGCAATGACATAGTGTAGGGAACTTGGGAGATACACAAGAGGAGAGAAAACTTAGCGATCATGTATATTAATGATCTAGAAGGAAAATGTAAAAGTATACTTGTGTATGTATGTGTGTGTATATATATATATATATATATTAATTTTAAGCTTTGATGCGATTTAAAAGAAGCTCATAATAATCAACCAGCATGAGATTATATACCCAAATTTCAAGTGTCCGAAAACTTTGGGAGCTTTCAACCTTTTCACCTTGCGGTCAAACCAAGCACCGCACTCAGATGAGGTTCACCGCCCCAAACGATGGTTTACTTTAGTACCACTGTCCTTTACCTCTTAGTGTCAGTCATAGCTCATGTCGCTCCGTACAGGAGGTTCTTAGGCTCAGTAGACCTGCGACGTGTACGGCCCGGTTCGTAGGCGTCAGCTATTCTCCGACTTAGCCGGTCCGGACCCGGTTCTTTTGCTTAAGTTGCTATCATTACCTTGCAATGCATGCAGTCCACGACGTGGACACTTCGATCCGCCTCGAAAACTGCAACAGGTGTTAGATCGAACCGGTCCAGATCAGCTATGCCACTAGATTCACATCCTACGATTACATACCAATCAAAACTCGCCATGTATGTACTGAATGCCGTAAAATATACAGTGATGACTCACAAGTCACCTTCGGTGAGGTTTGGAATACTTCAGCCTTGATGTACTGTAACTGTTCTGATGTTGATCGAGTGTTATTTCGGGTAATGTTCAGACTGATTTTTTTTTTCTTTGGTAATGTTCAGACTGATTGAAGCCGTCTTCTTCATGGCAGATGACAGACAGGTCTAGAAGGTTTTCCTTCTTCATTTCTGTGTATAAATTTCATTATAAGTAGGTTAAGTTTGATGTCAGAAGGGCTTAGCATGTGAGCAGTTGGATCTCATTACTTGAAGGATTGAGCCATTGGCTTCGAGCTTGCACCCTTTTGGGACCGCGTCAAACTTGACAAGTGATGGTTCGGATTTGGAGGTTCATGGAAACTTCTTAAGAGAAGGTACAAGAAGACTTTAACACTTGGAAGATAAGCTCACATACCCATGATTTTGATGTCTTTTTTCCATTTCACAGCCATTGTTATTGCATGATAAGTATATAATTAGATTGTATCCTATAATCCCTTGATTTAGAGGTCCACATTATAAGCTAGCAAGTCACTTGGGTTGTCATGGTTTGTGCATCAAGGAGTTCATAGTGAGTACATGTCATGTAGGAGATGTTATCTGTGCAATTGGGTACATAAGCATTGCATCTCAAGATACCCATTGGCAATTAAAATTTTGCTTTATCACGGTCTCGCTCATTCATAAGCCATCATGCAATGCATGAAATTAAGGGCCGATGATTGAGTATTGGACTTCTTCAGTTCAGGTCATTCTTTCGATTGCAAGGTAGCTGTTCTGAACATTATCTCTGGTTAATCTTTAATATGCCAAGGGGGAGCTCATTTATTTTAATCAGTAAAGACTGACCATTAGGAATCATGAATTTTACCAAGGGAAGGACCAATTCGGTCCAAGACCTTAGGTCTATGACCAGTGAGGAGATGGTTAGACCATGTAGCTAATGAAAAAGACAACGAATTATAGCCTGGACATCTTTTTGTCATAGAATCTAAGCATCTAAATCTTTTGACACTATCTTAGGTTGAAAAGGTAGGAAGTGTTCTCTTTTACCTGAAAGCGTTAGTTTAGTTCAATTATTTTCCTTTCCTCAAGTCCCATGCTGCTTCTAGGTCTTGTCTGAAACTCAGCTATATATCATAAGTGTAGGACTCCATCCTTCCTCTTCAATAAATATCCAGTAGACAAAATTAGACCTTTCTTGAAATGGAAAAGAACTGTCCTGTTTCAGATCCAGCCAACTATATCAAAAGACATGATAGAAAGCCTTAATTGCTAAGTGTTCGAACAGCTATTAATTGCTAACTAAATGGCAGTAGACATGTGCTCATGCACTAAAATTTTAATTTAAAGGATCAAAGCAGTAAATGTGAAAAACTATTTAATATGAATACATTAATTTCTTATACATAGACATGATTCTCTTATTTCTTATCACAATAAAGATATATCACATCTTTTAGTAGAGAACGAAATCTACTCTAAATGTTAGCTCGTGCTTTTGTTTTCAACAAAAATTTCAGTATATCTTTTACATAGCACAATTTGAACCCCACATTAATTTCAGGTCTCAATTATGTAGCAGATGATGAGGACCATCAGATTTTGGAGTGCTAACGCGACAATGTAATGCATGAGACCCAGAAATGCATGCCAGTATTTTATGAAGAGCACCCTAAGAAATGCCATTTGATTGGCTACTCTTTACCTTCAAAAGCCTACTCGTGGGCTTTTAAAGTGACTTGTAACGTAATTGTTTTGGAGAAATGATAAAAAGAGAAGCATGCTGAAATACTAGGCAGTCTATTTGGGTCTTTAATAGCCCACCTTCCCTGTTACTGCATAAGCCATCCAATAGCAGACAAGTGATAGAGAAAGAGAGAGAAAGAGAGAGAGAGAGAGAGAGAGAGAGAGAGAGCACCATTGATAAGACCAGTCAAATGTGCAGAGCTCTTCTATAGTCTCTCTACTTCACCTCTCCCATCTTTATATAAGCCAAAGCCAGGCCTGCCTTGAGATACACATTGGATGACCCCTCACCTTTTCCTAATTTTGTTGTGCCCTCCAAAAGGATGGCAGCCTTCCCATATCAACACCACCATCCTCTCCTCCTGGATTCTCCTTACCTTCCAAATAGTCCCATCAAATTGCCTCAACTACCACTCCAGCTTGGAGAGATGACCAATGCGTCCCCTGGTTTCCTCTATTACAACGCACCTGAAGCCATTGCAGAGGCCTCAGCAACTGAAGCCAGGACCTTTGGGAGCAGCAACTCCCTTGAGAGTGCTATAATGGTGCCCTCAGGGGACAACCAGATGGATTACTCTTCTTCAGTGTTGGTTGAACCCCATGGAGGTGAAGGGCCCACAAAAGCTCAATGCCCCACGGAGAAGAAGAGAAAGAATATAAATGACACTAGCCCGAACTCTGATCAATCCAAGGTACGAAGCGTTAAAGAACTCACCTTTAATGTTACCAAGAAAAAGATTTCAACTTTCTCGTTAATTGGTTATTCTTCGATCATAAGTAACTCCTAGTTGCAATGTAATAATCCTTGTTATTAGGATACAAAGGAAAGCAAGAGCAGGAGGCAGAAGAAGTTCATAGAAGATAAGAAGCCCAAAGCTGATGAGGTCAAAGAGACAAAGCCATATGAGGAGCCTCCCACCGGTTACATTCATGTCAGAGCAAGGAGAGGTCAGGCAACAGACAGTCACAGCCTTGCTGAAAGGGTACCTCTTTTGCTTCAAGTTGATTACTAAGCATAGAGAGGAAAAAAAGAAAAAAAAAACTCCAAACATGCTTTGTAACTTCGTTTTCAGGTGAGAAGGGAGAAGATAAGTGAGAGGATGAAGCTGCTGCAAGGCCTGGTCCCTGGTTGTGACAAGGTATAGCTTTAAATTTGATGCAGCTTTTGTCCCCATATGGATTATACCATTTCATTTGTGAGGACAGTATGGGCATATATTTAGTTCCACATTGATTATTAGCTAAAAAGATCTAAGACATTTATATAGGATTAAGAAATCAAAATAATATCTCCCGATTGATTTTTTTTGGATGAAGTTTTGGATTGTTACACTTTTGCTAGTGAGGCATTATTTTCTTATAGCTGCTTCTTTGATTTGATGAGTAGATCACAGGGAAGGCCCTCATGTTAGATGAGATCATCAACTATGTACAATCCTTACAAAATCAAGTTGAGGTAATGCAACTTTCACAGATTAGATTTGTATAAAAGGACAAATAGATTTTTATGAAAACTTTGGTGCTTATCTATGTGCAGTTCCTCTCCATGAAGCTTGCTTCTGTAAGCCCAGTAATGAACGACTTTGCAGTGGATTTTAATGGACATGTGGATCAGCAACAGGTGGGACACTGAACCCATCTCCAACATCTACTGTTATCCGGTCTTCTACATGCTCATATGTATAGTTTCTTATTTGTGCACATGTTGATGGAGGTTTGTCCCTTAAATTTCAGAAAGTTGGGAGTATGTCACAAGTCTCGCTGCCACTGCCTCCTGTACTCCAAAAAAATCACATTGAGCCCATAACTTTTGAAGAGACCATCGCTAAAGACTATATGATGATGGACCCCTCACCTTTTTTACTGCATGGCCAAGGACCCCTAGACTTTTCTCAGGTTCTTTATTCCTAGATAGCCTATTTACATATATGTTTACATAAAATAATTCAAGGACAACGCAAAAGCCCTGGCATTAACCTATGGACATCCTTCTCAGGACAACGGCGTGCAAGTGGGTAACGAAAGACAGGGGGTTCTCCATCCAATGATGTTCAATAACATGTGCTCTTTCCAGTAGAAAAAGAGGGAGAGAAAATGGCCTCACAAACATGAGGTATGTCCAAAAATGTTAGCCATAAAATGCGCAGGTTTATCAAGTTCTCATGTCTTTTTCTTCCAGTCCAATTTGGTATTTTCTTCTTTGTTTTTAAATGTCCACATCATGGCTCTCCTAATGCAGCAACAACAGTAGAAGAAACTCATACGGGTCTTGTCTTGTTGTTCTTACTAGATCACAAGGTATTTGGATTTAGACCATCTCCGGGCCTTAATGCATTCCAAGGAGAACTTGAGAGAAGAGGAAGGCCGAATGCAAAAGACCAAACCACTTCTGATAGACGACTACTTATGGTGATCTTAGGATTGCAAAGATAATTAATGTACTAAATAATGATTACTTTATTGATATCAGTTTCCCTCATTGCCCCAGAGAGAGAGAGAGAGAGAGAGAGAGAGAGGAGCATAGTGTTGTACCAATGGGTGACTGACATGACTAGCCAATGAAGATGTGTTTTCTTTCTTTGTTTTTATATTATTCACGGTCTCAGTGGAATCTTCCATGTACTGTTCTCCTCTCTTGTTATGATTGATGTTTATGTCTGGGACTCTGCAACGGTTGTGGGCAGAGCATCTTGGAGGAAATTTTTGTTAATTTTTCCTTTTATGATCTTAGATGCCTTCCTGGGAAACGCGAATGTAGTAGAAAATCATAGCCAAAAAATTTAACATAATAAAAAGCTTCAAATAATGCAAAAATAAAATATTGATGTATCTTGGTGGTTCATGTAAAATCAAGGTAATAACAAACAAGAGCAATAAAAATACCAATAACAAAAATGTATATATGCTAATCAATAATATATCAGGAGTTCATGAATAATTTTAAAAATTGTTAAATTCATGAAAGATCGCTAGTTCATAGATGCAAAATCAATCACGAATAGTTTGGTGAATCACTTCGCTGTTGAAAGACCGCTTTGAGAATTAGTCAATAATCTGAAGACTATTATTTTCTACAAGACACATATGTTTTAACCTTCTCGCTAAGATAGCATGATAAGATATCAACAAGAAATCTTGTAGTAGAATAATTAAATTTGGTACCGTTTACTTTGAGGAAGCCATTGTCTTTTGGTTTCTTAATTCTATCTATTGCTATTACTATCGTATAACATTAGTTTAGTTGATTAATCTATCATCTAATAAAGTTTTGATAATTTTTTAAGCCATTGTTAGTGAAGCATGAACTATGTTTGATAAACTTTTGTAAAAATCAGTGTGCCTTCGGTTATAAGAATCAGCATAAAAGAGAGAACCTTCCTTGCTGTTATTGCAAATTTACTTACAAGTAGGAAGGATCGAAGATTTCTTTGTATGCAAACATGTGTACTTAAATTTCTCAAAAAAAAAAAACATGTACATGTCAAGATGAAAAAGACAGACCAAAGGGGCTGATTGGCTAGCTAATGATAATTCTATGGCTCACGTGTAGATACATCAAAATGCATTTTTGCAATTATTCTTTAACAAGAATTGTTGAATATCAAAAACATGTAAAATCTCATTTTTTTGGAATGAGTTGAAAGAGTCGGTGTCATTGGTTGATAGGAACCAATAAATTGAGTGAAAAACTATAACTCTGGGGGGGTTTTGTTTGTATTTGCTTGAGTAATAAAATATAATAAAAGAAAAAAGAAAAAAAAAGGAAATCAAGAAGTACAAGATCAAAATTGATCTTATCATATACAAAGGGCAAAAATTGGAGAGAATGTTGGCCAGTTTAATAACAAGATCCCCTTTGGCTAAAATTTTTCTTTACAAGTTAACAATCGTGTACTAGTTGCTTCTGCTTTCCTCTTTGTTTAAAAAAACTTATTCCATCTTAGTTTGGAGCTGGTATGGTAAATTTAGAAGTTAGAACATCAAGCCAAGATGGTGAAAACCATGGAAGGCCACAAGCTAGAATTTGTGGGTCCACCTTAACATGATTTTGGATTTTGTCTGCATACCAAAAACCCTTTGATATATGAGATAACTTTAAGTCATGTTTTCTATTCCATAACATGTATTATCTCCTAACAAATTTTGGAGCTGTGAAGGAGGGAGGGTAGTGTGGGGAGGGGAAAAGAAAAAAAGGGAAATTTAGAAGTCGTTGAATTTAGAGATATGATGATAAAAAAATCCATTTCGAGATGATTTATTATATCACTAAAAATTAGAGATAATGAACTCCAAACCTCTGTTGATTCCTCAAAATTCTTGTCATCATAACTTCTTTCTTTGAGTTTTCCATTTAAAAGTGGATGCATGTGGACCAGTTATATGGGCAACCAGATAGGACCTAAAATTCAGTCATGTCTAATGTAGAAGGTTGAAGTCCTATGTTGTCAATTAGAGCCTAAACCTCAGTCTAAATTAGGGCACACAATGTAGATCAAGCTCTAGAATTGGGATAATCAGATCCATTAACATCATCCAGCTGTAATAAAAAGATGATTTCTTAACCAAATCCAAGGCAAATTTGCATCCACCAAAAGTGATCACTAATCACTTGGGCCAGCATAATATGGGACAGTGTGGTAGCAATAAGTGGGCCAATCTTTTCATGATATTGACACAACTGCTTGACTTCCCCTGATATTGTTCTATTCATATGATTGCCAAAATCTCTCAACCCAACACGTGTCATTCCGCCACTTTGCTAGGTGGCCTGTCTGAAGAGGAGCATTGAACCTTATTAAAAAAGCAAAAGAAGAGGAGCATTGAATTCTTTGGTCACTAAGAGTTGCGTCGGGTTGTCTCATTGTCCTCCTAACAACTTGATAAGAAAGTCTTAAGTGATGCCCAAATCTGGAGTCGGTTTGAAATTTTAAGCCAAGGATCCGGACCCATATACAACTCATTCATTCAATTAGGTGAACATAGCATTTTGAGCTACTCATGTAATTATGGTCGAGTTTGATCATGTTAAATCCAGTTTTTCTAGACCCACAATGAAACTGGCCGTGTTTTGATTTTGATTCCAAACCTAACGGATGAATCAAGATTTCAAATCCGGCAGAAATCTAGATCGAGTTGATTTCAGGAGATGTCAAATGTCCCATCCTACGTACAAACCAATTATAATTTAGTTAGATATCTGACCTTCTTGGAACCCCTATAAATTTATATAGAGTTCACCGGGAATCAGATAGGCCTCTGCAAGTTCCATTAAAAATTTAAAATAACAACTTGAAGGACCTCTTCATATCTTACCGTGAACTTCTGGTTCCGTTCTCTTGTCAATTTCAACATGACATTGGCAAGATTCTATTTTAGTTGTTATTTCTCTCTCCCCACCAAAAAAATAAATTTAACGGGTGTCAAATACCCTTCCATGTGCAGATGTTTGACCGTCTAAGTCAATCAACGTCGATTTCTGTGGCTTCTAACTCGACCTATCGGATCAGTATCCACAATGTTTTTGCATCGGCACCCCGGTGAAATCGAGTCCAAATTTGATGGTTAAAAATATTAATATAATTTAAATTTTAAATATTTTTATAAATTTAAATTATGATTCAATCCAAAAAATTCATATTACGATTTGAATAAAATATTTTATGAGATCCGTGGTGCAGTGAAAGACATAAGCCGATAGGATCAGTAGTATAAATATTATATTTTCTGTCGATCTCTATAATTTTTATGAGAGATTTGAAAAATCACATTGGAGTTAGGATTTGGAGAATTCTGAGTGATTGTATCTCTTTTCTTTCATCATAATAAATTTTTCTCTCATATGTTCCCATGGACGTAGGTTTTATAGCCGAACCATGTAAATTCTGTGTCCATTTTTCTTCTCTTCTCTATTCTATGTGATTGTACGAATCTGTGTGCATCTTATTTTATATCTATTATAATGTTATAACAGAAAGAAAATATTGTAATAATCTACAAAGTATAAATTTGATATCGTTAAAATTGAAGATATAAGATATTTACAAATCAAAAAAAAATGCATGAAAACTTTTACTTTTTATCCTAAATTTAAAATAACAACTTGAAGAACCTCTTCATATCATATCTCCAACTTCTTGATCGATTGCTCTTCTCAATTTTAATATCAGATGGCAAAATTCTGTTCTAATTCTTATTCCTCCGCAAACACTCCCCGCACCCCGGCCCTCCGCCTGTCAAATACCTTTGTATGGTGAGACTTATGTCATCCATTTTACTTGAGGGATCAAGGCATTTAATCTTCCGTGGCATCTCAAAGAAAAAGAGGGTATTTAAATTCCAATCCAAGTACTGATCATGGCCTATCCTGGATCTTATGCCTACCCTAGATTTTTTTTTTTCTTTTCACCACACCAAAGTTGTTCTGATTCCAACCGAAGAACACACTTTAACCCACATTTCCACCCTTAACCAAAATAAAAACTACATTATAAAAGACAAAGAAAAAGGAGAAAATTCCAAGGATATGCGTGTATAATATCAGCTTAGTGTGATGCCAACACAATCTTTGCTATCTTATTGCACTGGACAACATCAATCCTAACATATAACTAACGCTGCCTAATTATTCATAACCTTGAGATTACTGCCAAAGCTGCTGCACCAAACCTTATGTTCTAGTCATAACGGTAGCAATTGAGGGTGCGAGAGTCGCATATGGGGCGCTTGGATAATAATGATCGAGGACCGTTCATCACTCACAGGTAATAGGTCTCTTAAAACACATGTTCAACATGTTGGGGCTCCAGTTATGTCACTTTCCAACTTAGACATCCCTGATGGCCACGACTTGCTCCACATTTCAGTCACATGATTGATGTTAGTGATTCCCTTCTTGAAATCAAATTTTGATTACTCAAACCGTACTGCCATCTTTTCAAATTGAGCGTCCTGGCTACCTCCTATGACCTTGACGTTTGAGGGGTTTGCACGAGAAGCATTAGCGACCATCCATCATGATGATACAAACATCCTCAATTGAATGGTTAAAACGACCCAAAGATAACCAAATACAAAAATATTTTTGGACAATAAAATTCAAATCAAATATAAAAAAAATATAGATGAAACACATTGTAGCCTTATGTCTCTCGGAACCACCAAAAATATCAATCATGAAAAATTAGCTTATGCAGAAATATCTTATATTTAAATTAGCATCGATCACAGAATTAATAAGAATTTTTTCATCTTTATGTATCCATTTTGATGGATTATATTATCTTTTAAAGCACGAGTATTGTTGTAATTTTTTTTATTTTATACTCTATAATTTTTAATATTAAAAAATAAAAAATCTCTAATTATTTTTAATTATATTTTTTTTGATTTAAAATTTTTTTTATATAAATTTTAAATTTATATTGACTTTTATTTTATTTTATTTTATTTTATTTGATGTTTTACCACAAAAGCTTAGCCAATGGATCACCTAATATATCGTTGGTGTGAATATATAGCAAAGGTACCATCTTCTATGTAAATCCTTTCTTGAAGGTGGTAATACGGTATCTCATTATTGTACTTCGTCTTGCCATGAACCTTTGGGTCCCTCGTATGGTCAAGAGATGAACAACTATCACAGCATATATTAATAGGATGGTTAGCAATGTTAGTGATACCCAAGTCATGTAGGATCCTCCATGACTAGACAAACTACATGTGTATAATAGGCAATGTTAATGCAAATCAAATATACCCTCGCCTCAAAAGTCCTGCAAGGCTCAAGGGTCAGGACCAAAACATCATAGGCGACCCCTGGGAAGCCTTGATTGATGGCCTAGCATGAATGGAGTGAAGGCACATGACTCACAATTAGTTTCCATGGAGCTTGAATATTTGTAGTGTTAGGAGTGTCAACATAGATATATATAGCCACAAATTTGAAATTTAGCAAAATTGTAAAGGATTGGATGTTGAACTCCACTTTAAACACCTCTAACATCAAGTGAGCTTTGGAATGCAAGTTAAATCACATCAATTGAAGATTGGATGATAAAAGTTATGGCCAGAAGATCAAATTTGTATTTCGAAGCTATGTGCAAAATGGCATAATACCCAAATGCAGTGGTCTAGGATCTAGAATGAACACCAAAAATAATAATAACATGGAAGAGATGCTAGAAGAAAAATTTGAGAAAAAGGAGAAAAATATACTATTAAAATATTAAAGCTGAAATTCAAACTCAGCTCTCTCACAAAAAGAGAAGCCATAAGCTCTCTCCCTCTCCCTCTTTCTTATGCCTCACACTTGCTGAGAAAGATGCCTCACATTTCTTTAACCAAAAAAATTCAATTAATGTTGACTAGCAGATAACAATAAAGAAAAATAAAATTCTTGACAAAAATAATAGTCACCTAAGAAAATAATTTTATCATAAAAAGAGTTTGGTGATGAACATCACATCACTCATCATAAAATATGCGTTGTTAAAGATATAAGGTGATGATAGCAATATTTCATCATCAAATATATATATTAATTATGATGAAATTATATTCATCACTAAATGATATAATATTTAATAACGATTTGTTCCATCATAAGAAATTAAAAATTTTATCATGATATGATATATTTTTTATCATCAAAGGTTTATCTCTAGTGACGTAAATATGGTCATCATCAAAAAATTAATTTCATCATAAAACAATTTTAATGACAAAAAATAAATCATCCTAATACTTGTCATCAAAAATTTGTCACTAAAAGTGTAAGATGATGATAGTAATATTTCATCAATAAATATATATTAATTATGATGTAATTATGTTCGTCATCAAATGATATAATATTCGGTGACCATATATTCCGTCACAAGAAATTAAAAATTTTATCATGATATGACATATTTTTCATTGGTAAGATTAATCTCTAGTGATGTAAAAATGTTCATCATCGGAGGAATTATAATTTTATGATAAAATTATTCATCATAAAATTTTTAAATATTTCATCGCCAAAGAGTACAACGTCATCACTAAATGACTCTATAATGAATCTTTTACAAAGTTACATGGTACAATAGCTTAGATTTCATGATAAAAATATTTTATCAATGAAAATTTTATAATTATGTGATGAGTGATATTTTATCATAAATTATTGAATCAATGATGAACAAAGTTAGTTACTATAATAGTATTTTTTATGTTTATAAAATAATTTTTTTTTTATCATAGAATGTTATAGTAATTTGTGATGAGTCGAAATACGTCCCTAAATGCTAAGTTTAGTGACAAAAAAAATTTCATCATATAGATACTACATTTGTGAGGAACATATGATGATAATAAATTTTTGTTCATTGGAAAGATCAATCTCTAGTGACATAAAAATGTTCATCATCAGAGGAATTATAATTTTATGATAAAATTATTCATTATAAAATTTTTAACTATTTCATCATCAAAGAGTACAACATCATCATTAAATGACTCTATAATGAATCTTTTACAAAGTTATATGACACAATAGCTTAGATTTCATGACAAAAATATTTTGTCAATGAAGATTTTGTAATTATGTGATGAGTGATTTATCATAAATTATTGAATTTGGTGACAAACAAAATTAATCACTAAAATATTATTTTTTATATTTATAAAAATATAATTTTTTTATTCATAGAATATTATAGTGGTTGGTGGTGAAGTACATCACTAAATGCTAAGTTTAGTGACAAAAAAAATTTCATCATATAGATACTACACTTGTGAGGAACATATGATGATAATAAATTTTTGTCATTCAATATAATAATAATTTCATGATGCATCAAATTTTATCACAAATTATAAAATTTTGGGATTAAAATTTATCATCAAAAATGTTCCCTTTAATTATTACAAAATAATGATAGAAAAAAGATTTAATCATCAAAATATTCATAAAATTTCTTATGAATTAAATTTTATTGCAAATAAATATTCATTTCCCATATAAATAAAGCTTGTAAATATTCATGACATCTATTTTTTTCATAAAAAAGAGGTAATATCTCATATAAGGTGTCAAATCATAAATAAAAAAGATGATACAGTTTGAGTTGTAATTTGAAGAATCTTCAAAAATTTCAGAACCACAGTGAGCTACAATTATCATCATCAATCTATGCACAAAATATAAAGAGTAATTAGAGAATTATAGTATAAGAGTTAGATAAAAAAACACTTGTTTTTTCTTATAGAAAAAAATTATTGAATTGATAATGTGCTACTCATATTTTACTATGTACTAAAAGAGACATGTGGAATATATGCATTAGGCATCATAGATGCAAGTATATGGTCGTACTGATCTTGATGAGCTAATATGAAAGCCATCTATGTTGTGACATTTTTTAGCTCAAATTGATAAGTTTGTATCTCCTTCCTTAGTTAATATTGAACTCTATTAGCTTTCTTTCAAGTCATCTGAAGAGCCTCCTCCAACTCTAAAGTCTTTTTGCTGGTCGAAGAACTAGTTAATTTTAGACCATCCCAAAGGCTTTTAACAAATCCTAATCTTGTCCTAAGAACATTATCATATATTTCATCAGGACTCAAAGGGGCCTCACCCTCTACTGTGACCTAAGATTGCAGCTCTATATTTTGTTCTAGAATAAAAAAGTAATTATCAGTTTAACATCTCAAGTAAGAAAATATAAAATTTATTTTATAAAATATAATATTTTTTTACATAAGCCTCTTTAGCTTCCTTGTATATCCATCCCTTACTTTCTTTATATCGGATGTGATGGAAGAGCTCAATCCTAGTCATCTCCTTCCTAGTATCATTATCGTGTTATATAATTAAAACTACAAAAAGCAAAGATGAGCTTTAAAAATTTAAAATAAATATTTACTAAAACAAATATTAGAGTTCATTTTTATATTATTCAAATAAAAATTATAGTACTTACATTCTCATAACAGAGTGCCAAAAATGCTCTTGATCCTTTACTATGTAAAATAGTCAATTTTTTTTGATTTTTCTAATTTTACATATTTTTTCTTCATAACATGTTTAAATTTATTGTCCATATGCCTTAGTATTAAAAAAATAAAATCAGCATTAAAAAAGTTTCAGTCTAAAGAACCTTACCTTGAATTTGTCATCATTCTACATCATGTAGAGATCTTTTCAATTTTCTCTAGAAATCTTAGGGAACCAATCTTGAAGTGCTTCTTCCAAAGTATTATGCTTCTTGAGATGCAAGTGTAGTCTATATCGTACTTGTCTAGATAACTTTATTAACATCTTCTTGTATCTTTTCTTACATGGCCCATCTCTAATTGTATATTAAATATTGACCGCAAAAGATGCACATACATAACCTTATTAGTATCATTTTGATAAAAAGTAAATGCATTGCATAAATAAAAATAATAAATTAAAAAATAAAGCCTTAAATAACTTTTTGATTGTATTGAGATGCTCAACTGCTTCATTTTTTTTTTCATGATCTTTTATATCCTTCTATTTCATTGGCACTAGGATGAATGCCCGAGAAATGATCATAACTTGGAAGTTGATAATGTGGAAGATTGCACATAACTTAGGAGTCTCCCCTTCTTTTCAGATATTTCAATAGTCAGTTTTCTATGTGCTTTAATATATTTTTTGAGATCCTTACCTTGTATTGGACCTCAATCAATCCTAAAAGAGATGGAGTATGCATCCACATCTCTTAAGTGGGCCTAAGAACCTATTAAACAAATCAAGCAAAGGAAAACAAATATAATGAGTCTTATGGTTAAAATATCTAAATATATAGATATTAGAAGATTGATGCTTCACCTTTCAATATGAAACATCCAATGGTATTGAACCGATCCTCCGAGTAGAGCTTCATATGGCAAATGTATAGCTAGTTGCACCATGACATCAAGGAAAGTAGGTGGAAAAATCCTTTTAAGCTTACGCAATATCAAGGCTATATCTCTTGTCAAATCTTCTAGTATATTTTGTTTCAATATTTTACAACATAAAGAAAATTATCTAATTCTATTAATGCAGTGTAGACATCCTTGCACAGAAGTCCACAAATTTTAACTAGCAGTAATCATTGTAAGAGGACACAACAGTCATGGCTTTTCAATCTAGACACCTTATCATCATTAACATTCATGCATCGTGACACATTTGTTGCATACCTATCTGTTTGCCAATGTATAACAAATATGCGGCAACATATAGGAATCATCATTATATTTTTTCTAAGTACGACTTCTTTCTTATTCTTATGTTCTCTAGATCTTGTCTTGCTTTATATGTATCCTTTATTTTTTCATCGATATTCAATAATATTTCCAACACATTCTCACATATGTTCTTCTCAATATGCATAACATGAAGATTATGTCATACCTTGAGCTTTTTGCCAATAAGGTAGTTCAAACAAATGCTCTTATTCATCCAATTTAACTCAACTACATATTTCTTTTTCTATCATTTCGGTGCTTTCCAGGTTTGATATCTTTAAGATGATCGAATTGTTTAAGAATTGCATCCCCAGATAATGCATTAGGTTCTCGTTGATGCTCTAGCCTTTCTTCAAACTTGTTATCCTTTTGCCAACTGTAATACTATGGTAGAAATCAACGATGGCCCATATAACAAATCTTACTTCATAATCTATGTAAAGAAGTTTTGCCATTGCAAGTAGGACATTCATATATCTTTTAGTGCTCCATTCAGATATCACAGCATATACTAGAAAGTCTTACATAGTCCATAAAATTGCTACATGCATTTGAAATATCTATCTAGTCGAAGCATCATAGGTTTGCACACCATTTTTCTATAGCTCTTTTAACTCATCTATCAATGGTCGCATATATACATCAGTATCCTTTTCAGGGGCATGAGGTCTAGGTATACGCAATGGTACCATGAAGTAAGGCTCCTTCATATATTTTCAAGGTGGTAAATTATATGGTACAAGAACCACAGGTCCCATGCTATAGGAGTTACTCATGTTGCCAAAGGGGTTGAAACCATCTATTAGTAAGCCAAGCTTAACATTACGAGAATCCTTAGCAAACTAGTTATACCCTTTATCAAATTCTTTCCAAGATTGAGAATCCGATGGATGTCTCATTACTATCTTATCATTAGAATAATTTTCTTTGTGCCATCTCATGTCTGTGGTAGTTTTTCTTGACATAAACAATCTCTACAACCTAGATTTCAATGGAAAGTACCATAGGTTTTGTGAGGAATTTTCTTACCCATTCCATCATTAATTTTCCACCTAGATGTGCCATATTTTGGACATTGCTAGCTGTTTTCATACTTCTTCTAAAATAGGGCACAATCATATTTAAAAGCATGAATTGGCATGTATCCCAAACCAAGGTCTAACAAGATTTTCTTTACATCATAATATGACTTTGGAAGAGTTGCACTATAAGGAAAAGCTTCCTTCAGCAACTTTAGCAATATATTAAATGATTTGTTGCTCTAATGATTGTAAACCTTCAAGTGGAGCAACTTTATAAGGAAAGATAATGTTGAGAACTTTTTGCAACTTGGATGTAGTTCATGCTATGCTTTCCTTAACAAATTATCCTAATCTTTCACTTGCCCTTCACTCTTAGTATTAGGACTATGATCATTGGATGTCTTCTCAAAATGCATCTTCTATCATAATATTTACTCCATCATCTTTTACCTCTTCATTTTCTATCATGCCTTCTTCATTATCATATTCATCATCACTCACTACAAAAATAGTATTTTTTTGTGATGAACGTTTAGTGACAAAATAAAATATCATCATTAAAAGTAAGATTTTTATAATAAATTATAATTTCATCATAAAAAAGTTAATTTTTTTGTGATAAAATCTCTTTGCGTTACTAGAAGCATGAGTTATTGTGACAAAATAATAATTTTATCATAAATTATCCTCCTGTCAATTCATAATTTCTTGGATTACTGAAAGTAATTCATAAATAATAATAAGATTTCTTTTTGTATATGTATATTGTATTGTTGAAAGTAATTTATGAAAGAAATTTTATCTTCATGATCTTTTGTTCTTTATGTTTATATAGTTATGATGTATTTAAATTTTAAGTGCATAATATTTTTTGCAACTATTGAGTATAATTATTTGCTTAATTTATTTATCTTTTTAATTTTTTTATAGATTTATGGCAGGACCTGCAAGAGGCCGATATAAGCGATCAAGGAGTTTATCTTCATTAAATGTTAATATAGTAGGTCGAAAGGAAGATGTGATGATGCCTACTTCAGCTCCAACATCCACTATACCTATATTACCAAATAGCAATAAGACTTTTCCTATTACAAATACCCCTAGAAGAGATCTCAGTCCTCCTACTTTAAGGAGTAGTGAAAGTGAATATATATATATGTAAATGAATGATTATATCTATTTAAAATATTATAGTTTGTAAATATAATTTTATACTTGTATAATAATTATATGCATACTTGATATTAACTATATTTATATTTTTAGGTTCTTTCTTACCTAGGAGAAGTCGTGGCACATCACGATGCATAGTATTTGATAAGACAGTCAATAAGGTTATCACTTATATCCTTCATTACTATATTAATGCATGAATTATTTGTATATGCTTTACTATTTGAATTTTAAAAGATAATTTTTTATTTAACTTTACAGCTTGGGCATAAGATGGGGATTGAATTTGGTGAAGGAGAATGTATATCATTGGAACATGATGCTGACTTTATAAGAGGAGTTGGATTTATTGTTAAGACATATGCACTTCTTCATGGTGTAGAAAAATAAAAAAAATCTCAAAAAAATAAAAAAAAAATTATTATCCATGCTTGGAGGTTATTATAATTTTTATATTAGTTATGTTCATTTTTTACTTAGTTTTATTATTAATATATAAAAAGGTTGTTTAAATGATATTATCATTAATTATTTTAGAGATGGTTTGAAATTATGGATTGGTCGGCTCCATATATGAAGGAATGTGTTTACAAAATATTTCAAACTCATTATAGGTATTGGACGAACACACTCAACAAGAAATACAAGAAGCTAATGGCAAAAGGTATAAATCCATGAGAAAAATCTCCATGCCCAGAAGTTGGATTAAAAGATTGGCTTTTCGTATGTGATCAGATAGAGCATAATGACTTTAATGTAGTAACTTATATGATAAAATATATTTATATATTTTTTATATTTTTATTTAATTTTTTACTCATTATTATAGAAGCGATCATAAATAAACTCAAGTAATCGTTCGCAACTCCTATACAGTCATACTTCGAGCTCTAGGACTTTTCTTAGCCGACTTCGAGAAATGATAATATAATATTTTTAATATTTTTATATTTTTAAAATATTTAATGTATATTAAGATTAATGAATTATTTATTTTTTACTCTAACTTTATAAGGAGAATCCAAGTGTGGTTGATCTCTTCAAGGATACACACATAAAGAAGCATGGTCAAGAATTCATTAATAAAATTGCTCAATCAAAATTTGTAAGTATAAATACACTCTTTTTATATTTTTTATTTATAAAAAATTTATCTTGAGGTCTAAATTATCTTTAAAAAGTTTATGGGATGAAATGACTGAATTAAGACAGCAACTTTCGAAGGAAGGTATAGATCAAAGGTCAAAAAATTAAAATTTAGTTAGTGTGTTTGGCAAGAAGTTGAGATATTTGAAAGGGATGGGACATGGTATTAAATTTAATTGAAAGTTCAAGTTTATCCTACATATCGAGCTCACATGATAATGAGCTTATGGACCGGCTTGCTACTACTGAGGCAATTAGAAAGAGCCAACGAGAAGATTACTAAAGCCAATGAGAAGATTGCCACATATGAAGAAAAAAATGAAGACTTATGAAAACCAAATAAAAGAATTCCAACAATTTATGAGAGAGATGTGGCACAGTCGGGCTTAGTAGTCTACTTTTTTGATGGTAAAGTTACTTAGTTACTATCTTTTAGCTATAATAATTTAATTATTATAATTATTGATTGATTGTGATGGCAATTTGAAAATTAAAAGTTCATGTGATTGTTATGATGGTGGTTGGATGGTTATAAAATGATGATGATGGTATTGATTATGGTGCTTGTTATTATTGTATTTTTGAATAGATAGATGTATTAATATGGATACATATTGTATTACTTATGGTTACTTGGATGGTTATAGAATGGTTATAATAGTAGTTGTTGTGATGGTGGCTATCATTTATAGGTGTTTTTGAATAGATAGATATATTAACATCGCTATATGTTGTAGTACTTATGGTTGTTTGGATAATTATGAAATGGTTATGATAGTAATGGTTGTGGCATAGTGGTTGTCATTATTGTATTTTGGAATAGCTGGATGTATTAGCATGATTATATGTTGTATTACTTATGATTGCTTAGATAGTTATAGAATGATTATGGTGGTAGTGGTTATAGTGGTGGTTGTCATTATTGTCTAATTATGGTTATTTAATGTTTGCAATGATTTCATATAAATTAACACAAAATATTTTATATGCATGCTTAAAGATTTTCTAATTTTGCATATATATTTATGTTATTCTAATTTTTTGATTTATTTATTTTTCATATTGTAGGTTGTTGAGAAGGGAATTGACTTGCATGGGAGCTTTGTGGAAGCTTGATGGCCATTGTGGTTGAGAAAAAATTTGACTTACATTGGAGCTTTGTAGAAGATTTATTTATGGCTTTGTGGTTGTTGATTAAGACTTGGGTATTTCATAACTTTGTAGGAGTTGTATGAGACCTATCATTTTATTTATGAACTTTTATTATGAAGATGATATATGGAGGAACATATTGGAATCTTTTATATGACTATGTATTTAAAGGATTTTTGAATTATTATGAATAGATTAATTAATTTAAATTTTAGTATATTTTTTTTATTTGAAGAAAAAATAGTAGGTTAATTTTTTTATGACAACAAATTTTGTCACTAATGGTAGGTTAACTTTTTGTGATAATAAATTTTATTACTAAAAATTATTTTTTAATGATAGGTTAACTTTTTGTGATGATACATTTTGTCACTAAAAATATTTTACTGGCATATTAAATTTTTATGATAATAAATTTTATCACTATAAATTATTTCTAAATTATATATTAACTTTTTGTGATAAAATATTTTATCATTAAAACTATTTTTTTGATGATAAAATATTTTATTATTTAAAGTGTATATCCTATTTTACTAAAAATTTTATTGTGATAAAAATATATTGTTACAATATTCAACTTTTAGTGACAAAAATATTTTGCTACATAAAATTTATACTCAAGAATCTATTGTGACAAAATATGTTGTTGCAAAGTAGAATTTTTAGCAGCAACATATTTTCTTATAAAGCTAGATTTTGAGTGACAAAAATTTTTTGTCACTTAATAATGGAATGAAATAAAATCTTACTATTTTTAGTAATGAAAATATTTTTTATGACAAAATTTTATACTTTTTTTGACCAAATATTTGTCACTAGATGAGACTTTTTGTGACAAAATGCTATTTTATTGCTAAAAGTATATTTTTTACGACAAAATAAATTTTGTCATAAAAAGTCAGTCATAATTTATTATGCGGGGCTTTAGCAACAATTCTATGATGAATTTTTTTCATCACAAAAGATTTTAGCGATAAAAAATAAATTTTTTGTGATAAATTTTTTTGTCATAAATTTTTTTTTTTTTTTTGCAGTGATTGTCTTCATTAATATCACCTTGAATCCTGAACTTAGAAGATTCTTTATAGTACACCCATCTGTAGGAGCTTTCCATGATGCCACTCATTAATAGGTGATTATATATGATATCTTATTTTTTGATATATATATATATATATATATATATATATATATATATATATATATATATATATATATATATATATATATATATATATATATATATATATATTCAAATAATCACAACATGGACAATGAATATCACACCCTGGAGCCATATGATCTCTTACAAACTACATGAAGGATCTAACTCCTAACTCATACTTATTAGAGTATGTTTTTGCATGCATTCAACTTCTATCCATAATCAAGTCTCTGGAAAATGCAATCAAAAGGAACAAAGTATATAAGATGATAGTATATTAAAATTATATTAATATATAAATATTTAGATAAATATAAACAACAAATATTTCATCTATTAAAAAAATATAACTTATTAGATATGACATTCTATAATTCATATGATCAAAGATAACTTGTGTAAATCATATTTGTAAAAGCAAACTCCATGGTGTAAAAGAGAACCCACTTGCCGATGCTTTCTTGAAGTATCAAAATTTAATAAAGTAAAATGGCTCTTAATGATGCTTATAAGCATTGTTAGATGGAATTTTGAGATGATGCTTAAAGAAAATATATTATTCTTCTATTCCAATCATGAAAGGTATTTTGAAACCTTTAAACTGTATGATCCCTTTGCTCCAGTCATGAAAGGAAATAGAGGTTGCAAAATTATATATCTTTCTTGTTGTGTTCTACTCAAAGTTTATATACTTAATTCTGGTGAATAGAAAGAATTCAAAATTTGTACACTAGTTTTCTTTTTTTTTAAATACAAGAGATAGAATTCTGTTGGGATCAAACACCTCAAGTTTGATCCACAATAGGGAAGCATGTGAAAGCCAATTGGATGGTCCAAAATGTTTGCGAAGTTCAATCACAGCTATGATTTCGATCTGGAGTGGGTTTCAGCTCTATAAAGGAGGCCTAACAGCTTGTAGAGATCAGTGAGTGCCCAATAGAGTGTTTGAGGGAGATTGAGGGCATCTCGAGGAGAAGTAGCTTGGCATGAGCAGCTACTTCCAAGGGGCATCAACAGCAATGGTAGAGAACGGCTGAAGAGCGGCTTAGTGTGAACAGCAGGCAGACTAGCCGAAAGTATCCTAGAACGGTCATGAGAGTGGCGGTGGGTATAGAGGCAGAGGCTGCGGCATGATGTAGCGGCTTGTGTTATAGGAAGCGACCAAGGACATCGAGGACCATGGCATGATAGGGCTGTGAGAGGATCTCGTTGGTAGATTTTATGAGAGCTTTTATGAGGATAAGTACTTCTTGTTGAGAGAGCTTTATATATGAGAGTTGAGAGGGTGTGATCTCCTCTTGTACTTATTATTTTCTCTCATAGTGAAGCTTACATGTCCTATAGAGGTAGACCTTGGTCTAATCCATATATTTGATTTTGTCTATCCTATTTCTGCTAGGTGATGCCAGGGTGGTATTGACTAATAAGTGGTATCAGAGCCAGATTATACTAGAGTATGCGGTTGCTTAGGTTGCGATGATGATGATCAAGATTGAAGATGGAGAAGATAGGAGCAATCAAGGTAGAGATCAACTACGAAGGATTGATCGATGCTCTCTTATGCAAGGAGGAGCTATCTGTGATGGAAAATGCTTGTGAGAGCCCAGTGCGAGGTAGAGCTCCAGGTAGAGATGGATCGGATATGAGATGGAGGACTCGAGAGGATGATAGGCGACGTCGCCTGGAGGCTACCCTAAGCAAGTCTCAGGTCAGAGTATATGACGGAGATGGGATCGAGTGGCCTTGCTTGACTCCCATGTTTGTCCATCCATAAGTAGCAGGCATTTGGCCCAAGGCATGGAGGTGAGATTATACAGAAGCTTTCAAAGTCAGATGGAGGCCGAATGTTGAGTCGAGATAGAGATTGTTGGGATCAGATGCCTCAAATTTGACCCTCAGTAGAAAAGCATGCAGAAGCCAATCGGACGGTCCAGGATGTTTATGGAGTTCGATTACAGCTGTGATTTCAATCTGGAGTGGGTTTCAGCTCTATAAAAGAGGCTTGACAGTCTGTAGAGATCAATGAGCACCCAGCAGATGGTCTAAGGGAGATCTGTTGGGAAATATGTCCCAAAAAGCCAATCGTCAAGCTGTTGACGGTTGAGCAACCAAGTATTGTAATTGATTTATTAATAAATAAAATATATTTGGCATCTTCATCATAAGCTTTCTTCTTCTAATGAACTCCATTGTTATGATGAAGTCCTTAGGACTATTTAAGTTCGATAAAAAGAGGATTTATCGATTAGTCCTTAAAATTGTTCACGATCAAATGATAGGCTGTTAATAAGGACGACAGCTTCTATCAAGCATAGGTCGCTGTAGGCCATATGGGTTGGTTGTCCTCTTAACTAAGGAGTGTGGAGATACTGGTATGGCATACAGATGAGATGTAAGGGTACATCATCATTGAACGTGACCAACTCTAGAGCATTCTGCTGTCGAGAATATCTCTGATGGGATATAGGTATAAGTGTCCCTTAGACTTGAGATCGCCTCAGTGACTTGCAAGCAACTCACTGTGCTTTGGTATTGAACTAACTGAATTTTTAATTCAGAGACGGAAGGCTTCTAGGCACAGTCAAGTACTTGCAAAGTTAGAGTGTGATCGAGATGGGATTGACCACTCCAAGAGTTAGAGAAGAATGAGTCGCTGCATTTCAATTTAGCAAAACCTTGGCCAGGGTAATCCATCAGATGGATTTGATATTTTGAAATACAATGTGGACAACCTGATCAGAGTTGACAGTTGAACTCTGGGGTGTCCTATGATCATTTTTGTCAAGGGGATGAATTACATATCTGCATGGGTTCTAAGGATGTTGTTCTACACATTCGACCTATCCGATCGTCGGGTACCATTGCTAGATGGTCACTTCGATTGGTACAAAAATTTATTTCTGTGCTATCGGCTTAGGTCTGGACCTATGAGGTCACACACATTAGAGTTCATGATCCGACTGGATGGTTGATCAACGATTAAGAATCGTTCTAGGGTTAAATGATCAATACGATTGACATTTAACCTAGTGCAAGTGTTGCAGGAGGATCGATTAGCAATTCGATTGCTAATTGGCTTAATTTGATTAAGCCAATGGGCTGAGATTAAGTCTAATTAAATATAATTTAATTAAATTTATTTTAGGCTTGATTGGATCAAGTCCAATTGGTTTATTGGATAAGTCAAGTGCAAGAAAAACTAGTCCTAGTTCAACTAGGACTTGGGTCAATCTAATTTCTAATTTGATTAGAAAATTAAATCAGATTTAAATCTAATTTAATCTGATTAAATTAGATTCTTAATTGGGTTAAGATCTATTTTAATTAAGTTGATCTAATTTTGGTTTGATTTGGTTTGGAAAACCAAATTAAAACAAGTCATAAGATAGAATCCTAGTAAGACTAGGATTCCACCTTGCGCCACATAAGCCTTCCCCACGCCCTCTCTCTTATTCAACGCCAATCTCCACTTATTTTGTGCGACAAAAGCCCTCTCCCAGGTCTCTCCCACGTTCACAAAAGGTTTTCTCTCTTCTTTCTTATATGGAAGGTGGTTTGGATCAAATAAAAAAGGAATAAGTTTGGATTTCGAATTCTATGAGATAGAGTTTTAGAAATCCAAAACTCTTTCAATTTTGCACCGAATTTATCCAAATTTTTTATAGAATTTTTATAGATTTTAGGGTACACATTGTGCACCCTTTACTGATTATCCATGCATGAAAATATGGAGGAGGTGCTCAAGAGTTGGGCGCCCCTTAACTTGCCATGTTTGGATAAGCCTTGACTAGGTATTTGACCTAGACAAGGACTCTATCATATCTCTCTGTATAAAATGTGTTTCTTCATGAAATTTTAGGAGAAGATAGAGATTTGAGAGATCTTTATTTCATCCAAAAATTAGAGAGAAATACCTTTGAGTCGTGAAGATATAAAAGATGCAAGTTAGGGTGTCTAGAGAGAAAAATGTGAAGAAGAAGAGGGTCTTCTTCTAGAGTTTTTTGTTTTCATATCTTTCCTCCCTCCATCTTGAGTTTCCTGAGAGTGTCTCAGATCTGAAACTCCTCCTTTTACTTTCTATCTTTGGAAGAGTCCAAATCAAGAAGAAGGAGGCACCTGATCAACCATCAAAGAAGGATCAGCGCAGTACTAGCATACTGTGCTGATTTCCTGAAGCAGGACTTCTGATCGAGATTCGTGGGCTCGTGTGGATGACTCCTAGAGGTCGGATGCGTGTGCGGCTTGCAACATTATCCTTAAGCCCGGATCAGCGAGGTTAGAGCATCTAACTTGCAAGGTAATAGATCTGATCTATTGTTTAATACATACATTAGATGTGGTATAGAAATATGTTGATATGATCAACATATAGTTCATGCTATATTTATATATTTTAATTTTTGATTTAATACTATATAATAATCATGTAATAGGATCTTAGATCTAGGGATTCTTTGATTTTAAAAAATAAATTTTGATTTATTTTAGTCTTCCGCTGTATGATCTTGAAAAAATTTCAAGATCTAATCCTGAAACCCTAGATCTGGTTCCTACAAGATCGAGGGTGTCTCAAGGAGAAGTAGCTTGGTGTGAGTAGCTGCTTCCAGAGGGCATCAACAGTAGCGATAGAGAATGGTTGGGGAGTGACTTAGCATGAGCAGTAGGCAGACTAGTCGAGAGTATCTTGGAACGATCGTGAGAGTGGCCATGGGTATAGGAGTAGAGGCTATGGCATGATATAGCGGCTTGCATTATAGGAAGTGACTAGGGGCATCAAGGACCCTGGCATGGCAGGCTTGTGAAAGGATCTCCTTGAGAGATTTTGTGAGAGCTTTTGTGAGGGTGATGTTAAATGTATGTCCTGAAAAGTCAATATGGCAAGATACATTGTAATAGTTCTGGGACATATATTTGTACTTAAAAATTAAATTATCAATAAAGGATAATTTTTCTTATCCATTCTTATTTAATGTGTCCAAGAATCATCCTAAAAATTAATAATTTAAAGATATATATTCTTAAGAGTTGAGACTTAGAGACATGCATAATTAATTTCTAAATTACTCTTATTCAATAGATCGTCATGGAGATGGTGACTGATTCGATTAGATCGATGCACGGATCACTTCTTTCAGGATAGATGAGTCTCTAATCTACAGTGTGAGACACTGAATGAGAATACGGGTGGTTGTTAGAAAATATCGATACTGAGCATGATCATACAAGAGATCACATGGATGTCAACTCATTCATTAGTAATCTTCTCGATGCTGTAGTGGTTGAGTAGTTCTTTGACCGCGGTGCCTCGACTGCTCACTGTAGGATTGTTGTAGTTTGACTACACATAAATATGATATTTTAGCCAATTGGATTATTGTAGTGTATGTTGGCTACAGTATGTTTACTGTAGGATTAAGGTGCACACTTTGATGGAACCGATCGATCTTAGTAGATGAGAAGTAATCCTATGGGATTTGAGAAGCTGAGTCCTTAAGTCTGTGGCTACAACAAGATGATAAATGAAAAGAAGTTTTCATCCATATCAAGATTTGGACTTGAGCTAATCAAATCTTTCATATGACGGATGTTGTGGTTTGATGAATTTTTATAATCTCTATTTTGTCAGGACTCATAATAGAGGAACTGAATCATACGGTAACTATACCTAAGGGTTCTAATCATTCTATTCTATTGGATTGCCATCATATGCTGCTAGACATCACTAATAGATTATGAGAGCTTACTTAGATCATTTTAGATCGATGATCCTTGATGGGTGAGAGTTGAAAATATTCCAACCTATTGAAAGGTGTTTCGATGATACTATGATGGAGATCATAGTATGTCTCACTGTCAGACAGAACAGAACCTATAGAGTTACACACAAAAGAAATTTGATTAGATCAAACAATTGGATTATGATCAAATTATCAATGTGATTGATGATTTAGATCAATTTGTAAAAGTCACAAATGACTGGATCACCTAATAGTTAGCTAAGAGGACCTAATTGCAATTGTTAGAAATCAATTTGATTAGATCAAGTTGGAGATCGAGTCCTAATTAATTAAATCAGATTTAGTTAGTTTAGACTTGATATAATTGAGCCTTTGGTTTCAGATTTAGATCCTAATTAGATTAAGATTGAGTTTGAATTAAATTGGATTCGACTCAGTTTTGAATTGGATTCGAATCAAATCCGAACTAAATCCAATTAAACTAGAACAAGAGTCCCACTTATCTGAGACTCTCTATCTCTCTTTTGTCACCCCATGTGGATGCCAATATCAGATTGGCATCGCATATGGTGAAAGAGAAAGGGAGAGGGGTGCAGATTCATCTGTTGGGGCCCCCTCCTAATAATCTCTATCTTCTCTTCTTCCTAGGATAAGATGGGTTCAATTCAAAGTTAAACTCTTATTAGATAAGAGTTCAAATCTGATTGAACTCTATCTTCTCCCTTGGGCTGCCATCTATAAAAGGGGAGGGATCTTGAGCATGAAAGATGAAGACTGAATCAAATCTACCTAAGTGCTACCACCCCATCCCCTTGTTTCCACCTAGATCCCACGCCAAATATCCCCTTGGTCAGCCATATTAGAGAGGGAAAAAGAGAGATCAGAGAGAGGTCAGCGAGAGAGAAAGAGAAGGAAAGGAGAAGGAGTTCTCTGATCATTGCTCGCATCCTTCGATCCTGCATGAAAGGTATTCGTGTGAAGATCCATCTTCAGATCTACTTCTATGACAATCGAAGAAGGAGATCAAATCCAGACCAGAAGAAGTGAGATCTATAAGAGAGCTAGCACCTTGGTGGTCTCAAAAATTTCGATCTGCATCAGTTTTGTGTGGATACCTGTAGAGATCGAATGCATGTGTGGCTTCGATAGAACCTACAGACATCCTCAGATCCGATCTGAAGGAGTTTAGTGCTACAGATAGGTGATCTGATCACTAATTTTTCATATTAATTTTACTTTAAAAATTAGATATACATGACTGTCTAATTTTTCATCATATGAACTAGATCTATAGGTATAGGATTTGTTCTATGTACACGTAGATTAAAAGTTATTTTAATATGTTCTTCCACTGTATTTTTTGAAATAGTTTTGAAAATTCTGTATGCATGACACCTAACGAAATCCAACAATAGTATCAGAGCCATAGGTTCATATGACAGAAAAATAAGTTAAAATCTATTTTTCAATTAGATAAGATCTAATTTCTAATCAGATCTGAAGTCAGATGATTAAATTTAAATTTATATGATAAGATTTGGATTGATATGATTAGATCTGAAAGAAATACATGTGAAAAATATTTTCATGATTAGATCTGATTTTATTCATGTATAAGATGTATGAATATTAGTTTAGATCTGATATATATTTATTAGTTCGACAGCGATATGCTATAAGGTTATCCTGGTATAAGGTTTATCCCTTATGTTGTAAAGGTTGTCCTATATTGATGTTGAACAGTTTTAAATCTAATCTACAATCATGTATGACATATATGAATAATTAATTTAGATCTAAAAATTAGTTTCGAGATCATAAAATATAATTTCATGCAAGTAATTTAAATCTAAAATTGAGAATTAAGATCTAAAATTTAACATAATGCATGATTAATTGGACATGGGTAAATCAGATTAGGTCTAGTAATTGGATTACACTTAAGGTTTTCAATTTGAACATGATGGAACCCAATCAATTTAAGCAGTTGATCAAATCGAGTCAAGAGTTGATTAGGATTAGATCAAGAGTGCTCAGGATCAAACCAATAGTTGTAGTTGGTTAAGTCGATTGACATCTATATGTTAAATTGATTAACCCAAAAGTCCTGATTTAGCTTAATGGCTCGAGGTTGAATCACTTAAGCTAATCTATTTGAAACCAATTGACCAATTGGTATCTAACGCAAGTGCTTGAAAGGTGGTTATTTAATTAGGACCCTTGATCTATCTGGGGGAGCCTCCTACCGATCTCCACTTACGTGGCCAATTTGGTGATTGGGTCTTGAATAAGATTGCTTGGTGGTTTGGTTTAGCCCATGCCAATTAGACTAATTATAGTGATGACTAATTAGATGAGGCCTAAATCAAAATCTTCTCATACATATTAAGTCTAATGGTCTTTCATCGTTGTAGATGTGCGGATGTGCTACTAGTGTTGATTGTTCTCGATTGATTACAGTGGTTCAGTTATATTGAAAATATGCAACTACTCTATAGCAAAGGGTTGCTGCAAGGTGAAGATGGGGTTGGGTCCAATATCCATCAGGTGAGAAACCTAATGACCACTTCACATCTGCATTGAATGGTAGATCTGACTTAACTAAGGAGTGTAGCCAATATCTGTCAGGTGAGCCTATATGACTTAGAGACCAAATCACTGCAATATGCTTGAGAAGTATTAGACAAGAGTTATCCACTCATCGGTGTATATGTCTTACCAATATTTGTCAGGTGAGGTGCACATTCATCTGTGGGATCGCAGTACCCATTAGAAATCTATATTGTGTTAGGATTTTCGTTTCTTCACCCGAGGAGTGTGAGAGATCTAAAAAAATAGTGAGAGCCTCTTTATTTCTTAAAGTTCTTAGAATAAATATAAAATTAAGTATAAATATCTAACTAGAATTTTTACTCTTCGTAGTTTAACTATGTTAGCTTTGAACCCCTTAACTCACATCCTAGAGTCCAACCGTCAGATCAGAACCAATTTCAAGGACTGACTCAAAAATCTTAAGATAGTCTTGATCTTGAAAAAGATAGGGTATGTACTCGATTAGAAACCCTCTATCTTACCAAGCCGTCCAACTGCTGAACAGAGGACAACATACAAAAAGTAGATGGATGAAGACAATCGGATCAAGTGCTACATATTGACCTCTATGACAAATGAGCTATAGAGCCAGCATGAGCACATGCCAACTACCAGGGCTATGATTACTCACCTACAAGAGTTATATGGTGAGTAGTGCCAAACTGCGTATTTTGAAGTGTCAAAAAAAATTTTCAATTCCAAAATACGTGAGGGACAGTCAGTCCACGATCACTGTTTGACTATGATCAAAGACCTGAAGAGCTCGAGAAGGTTGGCCTTATGATGCAGAAAGAATTATAGGTGGATCTGATCCTGTAATTCCTTACTAGTTCATATGGTCAATTCATAGTAAATTACCATATGAACAAGTTGGACTGCACCTTGTCTGAACTTGTCAACATATTGGTCACTGTAGAGGCAATCTTAAAAAGTTCAAGGGGCTCTGTTCTTACTGTGGAGCAGGCTTCTTCCACCAAAAGAAAGTCTTCTGAGAAGAAGAAGAACAAGCCTGTGAAGAAGCCGAAGAAGGAGAAGAATCCGAGGAAGGACACTTTAAAGAAGGCTGCAGACAAAAGAAAATATTTCCACTATCAGAAAGATGGCCATTCAAAGAGGAATTATCTGCTGTATCTGTTAGAAATCGGGTAAGTTGCATGTATGAATTTCAAAATGATTTTTGATCACAGCAAAAAATAGATCTAGGTTAAACCCCTTTAACCTCACATGTAATAGATCTAATCTATACTATCTGAATCTCTAGATTTATGACATGCACATAATCTAAAAAAATAAAAAAAAATATTGAGATCAAATCCTAATATCTTTGCACGGGTCAATCTATACCGCAGTCGATGATCGTGGATTTGAATGGGTTCCTTTAGCCATGCACATGCCCGACCTCCACAGATATCCACATGAGAACTCATTCCGACTAGAGGTAGGTGTCTTCACCGGGATGCTAGCTTCCTTGTAGAAAACTTCTCTTTGATGGCTAAGATTATTCTCTAACAGATCTCACAGACTCTCTTGAGAATTATGGAGAATAGGAGGAGGAAGAAAGCGGGCTATTTTTTTTTCTTCTTATTTTTCTTACTTGAGGCATCCAAGCATTGGAACCTTTTTATAAGAGGGGCTAGGGATTAAGGTTTGGAGGAGGGGGTGCCACCAAAAGTTTCCATAAAATCCCTAATTGGTTTCCTTCTTATCTTCTTATCTAGATATGAATCAAATTCAAAACAAGAAGGAGATAAGGATCATGACTTATCAAGAAACACCCTGCCTTATCCTCTAGATTTGAATCATATTCATATTAGAAAAGGATAAGAATCATGACTCATCATGAAACCACCTGCCTTATCCTTTTGATTTGAATCATGTTCATATTAGGAAAGGATAAGGATCATGACTCAAACCAAATTATTGAGGAGTCCCAGGGTTTTGGGATTCAGGGTTTCCTATTTTATATCAAACCAAATTTTATCTGGTTGGAACCCAAGGAGAGAAGGGAACCTAACCAAATTAGAAATCAAATCTCCTCAATTAAATCTCAATCTAATCAGAAATTGACTGAACCTAAGTCTTGATCAAATCAAGAATTAACCTCCCTCACAATTAGGCTTGATCCAATCAAACCCAGTCCAAGTCAAACTGAATCCAATTCAATTTGACCTAATTCGAACCTCAATGCTCAATCTAATTAAGTCAATTAACAATCTAATTGCTAATTAATCCTTCTATGATTCACTAACACTTAGTGAATTATCTAATTATAATATTTGCATAAAGTTAATCATCAATCATATTAATAATTTTACTCTTCAATGATTCATAATCATCGATCAGCCATCTGATCGAACAAGAACCTCTTTTATGTATGACCAAATAGGTTTCATTCTGTTTGATAGTGAGATATATTGTGATCTCCATCATAATATCATCGAAACTCCTTTCGATGGGTGGAAAAATTTTAACTCTATCCTTCGAGGGTCATTGATCATCAAGACAACATCCGATGAGTCTCACAATCCATCGGTGATACCTAGCAGCATGTAGCGACAACCCAGCAGAATTAAAGTATGAACCTCTAAGTGCAATTACTATATAATTTAGTCCTTCTATCATGAGTCTCGACTTGACGGAGATCATGAAAACTTGTCAAACCCTATCATCAGTCAAATGTAAGATTGGCTCGACTTGAATTCACTTGTGAATTTTATGAAAATTCTTTTCCAGTATTCACTTTTGCTCTGATCAGAGACTTCCTGAACTCAGTCTTGTGAATTGTATAGTACTATTCTTTTTCTATCAAGATCGATAGATTCCATCTAGGTATATCCTACTCTAAACGAATCTGAACCTACAATAGCCAACATACACAGCAAAGACTCGAATGGCTAGAGATCAAGAAAATGTGCAGTCAAACTAAATAGCCTCGCTATGAATAACCAATACACTGTAGGTCAAAAGATCAGTCACACCACTGCAGCATCGAAAAAATCACTGATGAGTGAGTAGATATCCAAGTGATTTTTCATATTGATCACACTCAATTCAAGTTGTTCTCCAACAACCACCTACACTCTCACCCCAGTGTCTCCACACTACAGACTCAAGACCCATTATCCAGAAGGAAGATGATCCATGCACCGATCTTAAATAGATTAATCACCGTCTTTCATGACAATCCTACGATCGGGAGTATTTAAAAATTAACCACTAATAATATATATCTTAAATTCTCAACATCTTGAGAATATACAAAATTATCTTAGTTAATTTTTAAGTCAAATCATGGACACATACAATATGATTGGTAATAAAAAATTATCTGACAAGTACAAAAATATGTCCTAGAGAAATATATTCATCAACTAAGATTGGCTTTGAGAGTATACATCTAACAAACTCCCATTTGCACTAAAGCCAATCTGCTATATACCTGAGCCCCATCTTCTGAAGACAGGCTTTGGTATTTAGCTGGCTAAGTGAATTGGGCCTATTACATTCCATATAGAGTCTACTCTCTGTACCTCTATATATTTCTACTTAAGGCAATCGCGTATATCCCTGTTCTATATGCTTGAACTTCTGGTGAGACCTTGGCTCCTTAGTAAGGGCTATGGGCCATTATCTTTGTAGTATGGTGTCATGGCATCCAATGTCATGACATCGAGTTTCACAACTATTACAAGAACTAGAATGTATCCTACACATCTATAGTATATTCAGCTTGCATTGATCAGTTGCTTGAAACCCTTCCAACATACCAATCTAACATAACTCAAGAATACATACTGATGCAGATATTCTACCATCAATGTATCTTCCCACTCTTAGCTCTACCCTTTTTTTAAAGATCAAAA
This sequence comes from Elaeis guineensis, assembly GCF_000442705.2. NCBI lineage: Eukaryota > Viridiplantae > Streptophyta > Magnoliopsida > Arecales > Arecaceae > Elaeis > Elaeis guineensis. Next base: position 63,177,156 of record NC_025999.2, read on the forward strand.
ATAAATCCTTAGTGCTTCTCAAGTACCTAGAGATATTTTTCACAGCAATCTAGTGCTCTCAACCTAGATTCGATAAATATCTGCTCGTGACTCTTACAGCAAGATATACGAAATTGAGTACATAGTATGGCATACACCAATGCCTTAGAGGATAACGGATCCCTCTTGAAGGTTTCCATACTGAACCCTTTCAGCACCTCTTCTATGTACTTATCTGTGAAAAATCAAATATCCTTTAAGATCTATTTTATAGACCTTCATTCCTAAAATATAGGATATTTGTACTAGATCTTTGATGAAAATTTTATATGCAACTACATCATAATCGATGTCAGTATGGGACCCTCCCACTGACCTTCATGTAAACACATGATTCCTCCTTATTTTTGATGCAATCAAATAATTTGATTACATCATTAAAACAACATAATCTAACTATGAGATTTTTTCTTAAATTCATAAATGAATGTTTGCAGTGTGATCTTTATCACTGGAAGCGAAATCCATAGGCCTCTTCCCAAGATATCTATTCAGTAGGGCTATTTACACATCCATTTATCGAGATCGATGTCCAACATCATCTCATTGTAGATTTCAGGATCATCTCTATGTTCACAATCTCCTTTGAGAAATATTTTCTCTTAATCCTCTGTAAGAATACCAAGTTTCTTTCAGAAAGATGGAAGATCCTACTAAATCTATGAGATAGAGAAGGTACTACATGTACTGACTCATCATGAAAAAATTTTACAGGTCCTATAACTCATTGTTCTTTAGAGACTCTCATTGAGTTCATCCTCCCATCATTTTCAAGAAAATAGCATGATTTGTCATAATCACATTGTGAACCACTGAGAAAAGTAAGTAGCATCCCAAACCTTTTAGGATATCCTATAAATGAGCTCTCAAGACCTATCCTCTAACTTGTCTGCCATACCATATCTCATATAGTGTGATGGAACCAACTTTAGAGGGAACCTAATTTAAATTTCAAAAATTAAAGCTTGTTCTTAAAGAAATAAAGGTTAAATCAGTGAAGTTCATAATGGATTAGACCATATTTAATATAGTGTCATTCCTCTTCACAGATACCCCATTGTGCTGAGGTGTACTAGGAAGATTTTATTATGAAACTATGCCATTTTCTAAAGATAATCATGAAATTTTCTATTTGATATTGCATTCTTGATCTGATCGAAGTACCTTTAATTTTTTTTTTGATTTGCTTCTCTACTTCATATTTGAATTCTTTGAACCTTTCAAAGACTTCAAATTTGTATCTCATATACATACCTATACCATGATTGATCATTGATAAAGGTAATGAAGTAGATATAACCTTCCTCGTATGACTCATCAAATGTATCTTACAAATCAAAGTGTACTAGGATAAGTATCTCAGTGGTCCTATCCCTTTGTCCCATAAAGGACAGCATGGTCATTAATCCTCAAAGAGATGATTCACAGATTAGATATGATTCAACAGTCAATGAGCCCAAAGGCTCATATTTTTTTAGTCGATAAATCATTTCTTCTCCTATATGAAACCTAGCCTAAGGAACCATCTATATACTTTAGATTATTTGATTTCTAGATTTTTCAAAAGTAATGGCATTCACTATTTGCTCGAATATGTTCACATATGCATCACCATGTAAATGTTAGAGAATTAAATTCAAAATGATAATCATCGAGGTTAGGTGCCCACGACCATAGTACAACTTTTGCACCATCGCTGACTTAAAAGAGTCACTTCACCTTTTCTCAACACTTTTTCTTCCTTTAGACACTATATTGAAGTGCGTAACATGCACTAGAGTCTAAAGCTCAACTGGAAGAAGAGAAAATCGTAAGATCAAATTTGAGCAACTCGATATATCTTCTAAAGGTGTGTCTATATTTCTTTAGGCTTTCCAGGTATGTACCTCTGAACTTTTCAAGGTTCCTTTAATTATCAATATATTGATCAATTCAGTTAAGGTACTGTAATATTTATTCATATAATAGTTTCACAAACTACCCATTTGATTCAAAAATTACAGGATCAAATCTATTAGTAATTTCTTGTGCATGATCATGTCGAGCTTTCAAGCTCTTCAATATCTTTGATCATTGTCAAACAATGATCATGCACCAACTGCCCATCATGCATCTCATGCGCTGTGCAACTATGATCATCTCACAACTGTTGCAGATGAATCAGCATATTGTTAGTAGTCTACATGTCCTTATGTACATATTAAAATTCATCAACTATGGATTCCAATTTATAGCACCTAATCTAATTGTCAATATCCAACTATTTGTCAAGTATAGCTCGTCGACTATGGTTTGGATAAGCTGATGACATTGGGTTAACCTGGTTAAGAACATGACTTAATTTCTAAAAAGCTAAGGACTATTTTTAGGTTTTTGAGCCAGAATATGTAACTGATTTCGATTAAGTAGTTGATATCTAGGATTCGAGCTAGAGGATTGGAAGCTGACAAAATTAACTATAGAGAGTAAAGATTTAATTAGATGATTATATTTGTAAAAAATTGTTCTAGAAACTTTAAAAATAAACAAAAGCTCCCATTAATTTTTTCGAGTCTCTCACACTCCTCGGGTGGAGAAACAGAAACCCTAATATGATGAGTGGTTCTAATGGGTGCTACGGTCCCATCGATGTATGGTACCTCATCTAACAGTTATTGATAACACATACATCAATGCGTGAATAACTCTTTATCCAGATTCTTCTCTAAGTATGTTGCAGCAACTTGATCTCTAAGTTCTGTGGCCTCACCTAATAGTTATTGACTTATTTCTTAGTTAAGTCCGACCCACCATTCACCAACGAGCGCAAAGCCATCATTGGGTCCCTCACCTAATAGTTATTAGGCCCAACTCCATCTTTATCCTGGGGCATCTAATGCCAATAGAGTAGTTGTGTCTTTCCGATGTAACCGAATCACTGTAACTAGTCGAGAATAATCAATATCGAAAAAGGCACCCACATCTCTATAATGATAGAAGACCAGTAGACTTAATATTTACTGAGAAAATTTGATTCAGATCTCTTCTAATAGTCACATACAACTGATGTAGATGACTAATCTGATTTAGATTAGCATATCATCTCATGTCTGACCAACCTAGTCGGCATGGGTGAACTTGAGTCAACAAATAACCTAATACAAAATATAATCTTCCAAAATGGCCAGATAAGTGAAGATGAGTGGGAGTCCTCCCATTGCTTTTCTTAGACACCAGCGAATTGATCAGGTCAGACAATGGAACCAATTAAAGAACCACTATCTAAGACTTATCTTAGATACCAAATTGGTTGATTAGAATCGATCAAGTTAACTTATAAACCCGAGTTGGAATCACTAAGCCAAATTCGATCTTGATTTAATTAATTCACATTACATGTGAATCAATTTGATCAACTACAACTAAACTTAATTTTGAACCCCTTTGATCTAATTCTAAACAACTTTTGATTAGGTCCGATCAACCACTCAAAATTGGAAAGGGTCTTAATCTGATCTAATCATAGACCCTATTGTAGTTTAATCTCTAGACTTAATTGTTTCAACTCATACCCAAGCCCATATTTTATGTAAATAAAATTTAGATCTTAAATTCATAATTTTTAGATCTTTTAATTTTGAATCTTAATTCTTAATTAAGTACATTATGGACATGGGTTCAGTTTAAATATCAAAATAATTTTTAATCTAAAATAATTAATACTGTATCACATACAATTTTACTATTCATAGACATGGTTGACTCACCCTGAATCTCGAGTCGGCTCATCTAAGATGAATAGGCATTCTAAGCCTTGACCTACAGATTTGAGTCGACTCCAATAAGAATGAGTCGACTTGCCAAGGACTTGAGTTGATTCGAGTAAAAATTGAATCAGCTCGATAGGCATGCCAGCTACAATTTTATATTTTGATTTTTTTTACATCATTTAAAGTTTTAATTTAGATAAAAAATAATTTTTAAATCTAAACAACTTTATCATGCAACAAAAATAAAGATCATATGGTTTTAGATCTAGGGTTTGACTGAAAAGTAAGTTTTAGACCATGGATGTACAAACCATGTATCATATACATCATTTTCAGATCTAAAACTAATCAAAAATATATATCAATATATGCATAAATATCTAGATCAAAAATAAATTAAAATACTTATTTAACATATGTATTAAAAGATTTATATTGAAAATATATCTCATATATATACAGTTTTAGATCAAACTATAATCATATATCATATATATATATATATATTAAGTTTTAGATCTAAAATTAATAAAAAATATATCTCATACATATAAAATTAAATTTAAAATAATAATTAAAATATTTAAAAAATATTTTTTCAAAAATCGATTCGCATCGGATTGTGACAACCTTTTCAATATAGGGGATAAACCTTATATCAGGATAACCTTATATCAGTCTGATGCGATCTTTTAATCATTCTAATTTTAAATCTAACATGATTAAATATATCTAATTTTAGATCTAAAAAATTGATATAAAAATTTTAAAAATAATTTTTAAAAAATTATCAATCTTGTGTTAGGATAATCTTTTCAATATAGAGGGTTAACCCTATATCAGGACAACCTTATATCAGTACAAGATCAATTTTAAACTACTCATATATTTAGATCTAAATCAAAAATTAGATTATACATGTCAAAAAAAAATCAGTGGCTCTGATACCACTATTAGAAATTAGGTAGATTGCATGTATGAATTTCAAAATAATTTTTGATCGTAGCGAAAAATAGATCTAGGTTAAATCTCTTTAACCCCACATGCAATAGATCTAATCTATACTACTCGAGCCCCTAGATCTATGACATGCGCATAATCTAAAAAAATAAAAAAACATATTGAGATTGAATCTCAATATCTTTGTGTGGGTCGATCTACACCGCAGTCGATGATCATAGATCTGAACGGATTTCTTTAGCCGCACACGTGCTTGGCCTCCATAGGTATCTATAGGTGAACGTAGGTGATTTCATGTATGCATTTTGAAATTTTTTTGAATAAATTATAGTGAAAAATAATTAGATTAATCAAATTAATCTAACATGCATATGATCTAATCATCAAATCAATCTACTCTAGGATCTATGATATGATATGTTGTATATAAAATCTAAAAAATACTGAAGATAAAATCAGCATGCATGCATGTGAGCAGTAGATAACATCTACTTCTAATCTGAGTTTAGAACTTGATACCTTTGCACGGGTCGATGATCACCACTATTGAGAGATATGGTGAAAAAGATTCTTTCTAGTTGCTCACAGTCACACACGCATTTGGCCTCTATGAAAAATCCACTCGAAGCTTTGATCTGATCGATCTTTTCAGGAGTGTTAGCTCACACGAAGACCTTCTTCTTGGCTGATCTAGATCTTTTTTTCAAATCTTTAAAATCTTTTCAGAGATTGAAGATGGACTTCTAGAGGAGATGAAGAGGTGAAAGAAAGATGGAGAGAAAAATAATTTTTCTCTTATTTTTCTCTCTTCCCAAACTCTGAGGATGAAAACCCTAGAACTTGATTTTTGCACACACCCTAAGAGAAGTGGACTCTCCTCTTCTTTCACACCATGAAACCATGCCCAAGACCCCTCTCAATGTGAAGGCCTCTCTGTCAGGTTTCTTACAAGTACAAGAATAAAATAAAACTCCTTTTATTTCAACATATAAGGAGGTGGGGTGAAGAGTCCTAGAGATCATGGACTCTTGATGTGTTGTTGCCCCTACTCAAAATTCATGCCAAAATATGCCAAAAGAATATGGGATGCCCCTTTCCATATTTTTTTATGGTAAATCAATTCTCCAAATATTTTTTTACAAAAAATCTCCTCAAAATGTCACACATATAAGGAGAAGAAAATAGGTTGGCAGCAAGGTCTTAGAGATAATGTCAAACATTATCTATATGGTATCCTATTTCCAATCAGATTTGAACATACCATTTAAAACCTGATCCTACCCAAATTTAGATGTGAGATAGAGAAGACAAAGGAATCTTTGGTGTAGAAAAATCTCATACAAAAACTATTTGTGCATAAGGATATATGGCATCAAAGTGGGAGGCACATGGAAGAAGAGTCCTATTCTAATAAGGACTCTTAATTTCTTTATTTGAATCCAAACCAAATCACATCTGGTTTAGCCCAAATAAAATATATAAAATCTAATCTAATTAGATTTATAAATTTTTAATCAAATTTTAATTAAATTAAAAATTGATTGAACTAAAGTCTTGATCAAATCAGAGATAATTCTCCCTTAGCGATTAGATTATCTCATAACCTAATTGGATCAAATCTAATTGAACCTAATTCAATTAAATTTTATTTAATCTTTTTTACTTAGTCAAATTAAGCTAATCAGTAATATAATTACTAATTAATCTTCTATTAATTTATTAACACTTGGTGAATAAATTTATTGTAACTTTTGCATAAGATTAACCATCAATCAAATTGACGATTAAGCCCTTGAAAGATTCTCAATCGTTGATCAGTCACATAATCAGTCAAAAATTTCTTTTGAGTGTGACCCCATAGATTCAAACCTAAGTCAATAGCATAGGAATAACTTTCTAAATCAATCAATGTAACCATCTAGCAATGGTGACTCGACGTCCGGATAGATCGAATGAAGGCGAAGCAATATTCAAGAACCTATTAGTGTATAATTACCGTATAATTCATCTCTTTGATCCTAATGATCGAGGATGACCTAGAATTTAACTGTCAATCCTAGATAAGTCATCTATATTATATTTCAATCTTTTTCAAATCCATCATATGGATTATCCGGATCCAGGTTTTGCTAAATTGAAATACGTTGATACATTAACTCCTACTAATTCGGAAGGGTCAATTCTATCTTGACTCATGCACTGACTTGACAAGTACTTGACTACACACAGAAACCTTTCGTTACTGAATTAGAAACTCAGTTAGTCTGGCATCAAAGTACGATGAGTTACTTGCAAGTCACCATGGTGATCTCAGATCGGAGGGACACTTATACCCATACCCTTCGCGAGCTATCCTTGACAGTAGAGTGCTCTGTAGTTGGTCATGTTCAATGATGATGTACTCTTACATCTCACCTGCATGCCATACCAGTATCTCCACACCATTTGGTTATGAGAACAACCAACGCATATGGCACACAATGGCTTACACTTGATATCGCTATCGTCCTAGTAATAGCGTATCATTTGGTCGCAAACTAATTTAAGGACTATGCGATAAATTTTCTTTTATCGATCAAAGTAGTCTTAAGGACTTCATCATAATATAGGAGTTTGTTAGAAGATATAACTTTATGATGAAAAAGATCAAATAACTTTTATTATTTATTAATTCATATATATTTATAATTAGCACAATCGTCAAATGATTAACTTTAGAATACTTTTTCTAACAACTCTCACTTAGACTAAAACCAATCAATATAGTATCATATACCTATCTTTGATTTATTATCTCAGAACTCCTAGATACCGAGGCTTTAATAAATGGGTTTGTCAAGTTCTTCATTCCATCGATCTTCTAAAGATTGACGTCACCACAATAGATTTCTTGAATAAGATGGTAGCGATGCAAAATGCTTGGTTAGCTAATGGGACTTCGGCTCTTTGGCATGAGCTATGGCTCCGATGTTGTATAATACAGTAGGTCCATCATCGGAGGGTGCCGCTCCTAGCTTGCCAATGAATCTGTATAATCACATAGCTTCATTGTAAGCATCGAATGCTGCAATATATTCTGTCTTGCAATTTAAATTTGGTTATATTGCTCTACTTAGAACCTTTCCAATAGATTGCTCTATTATTTAGGATAAAGATGTATTTTGATATATTCTTGCTATTATTATATTCAACTAAAAATTAGAGTCATACTCTACAAGTTTTAAGTCAGATTCTCCATAACCGAACCACCGTCCTTAGTATTTTTCAAATACTTAAGGATGACCTTTCAGTGATTCTTATCTAGATCTTGTAGATATCCACTCACTATCCTAGTGAGTATACCATATCTGATCTCATATATGGTGTATATGATAGAATAAATTTTACTCATAAATACTCTATACACATTGGACTGGGATAACCCGAGCAGCCTCTTAGATATATCTCTATAGATCTTCATCCCTAGGATGAGAGATGCTTTTCTAAAGTCTTTTATAGAGAATAATAATAACAGCAAAATTTTTATTTTCTATAATATAAGAAATATCATTGTCGATTAAAAAAAATTTATTTACATACAAAATAAGAAACACACTCATAGAACTATTAACCCATTTGTATTTACAAGATTCTTCTTTGTTCTCAACGAAGCCATACGTTTTATTACTTATCAAAATATATGTTCCAACTCTAAAATATTTAGCATTGCCATAGGAAAAAATATCTCGTTATGGTAATACCATAATATTGATAATATCCTTAGGCAACCAGACAAGCTTTGTAGGTCTCCACCTTCTTGTCTGCACTCTCTAATCCTATTGAAGATCCACTTACACCCTATGGATTTTATCTCTTTAAGTGGATCAATGAGTGTCCATACACCATTGATCTTCATGGACTCCATTTTAGACTCTATGGCTCCAAACCATTAATCAGAGTCGAACCTCTGCATGGCATCCATGTAGGTGATCAGATCCTTGTTGTTCTTATCGAGTTCAATAGGATCACATCCCAGATCTAGAAATTGAAGTCTCTATGCGACGGATGCGGTACTCTATCGGATCTCTTTAATGGTGCCTCTTCAATGGGTTCTAGATATGATCTAATCAAATCTGATTTTATGAGTTTACTAGATTGTGTCGGTTCTTCTACCTGTCGAACTTCATAAGTTTCATATTAAAAGCATTAGTACCTTCACCATGGTACTCCTTTTCTAAAAGAAATGCCAAACAACTCTTATTCTTTAGCATGGTAGAAGTTATATCTCTTAAATTCTTTGGGATATCCTACAAAATAATAATATAGGATCGGGATCCAAGCTAATCGATCTGCAAATGCTCAACATAAACTAAAAACTCCTAAACCCTAAGGTAAGAAAGTATTGGCTTATGCCTAGTCCATATCTCATATGGAGCCATTGTGGTTGATTAATTCGAAATCCAGCTTAGAACATAATAAGAGTCTTAAAAGCATAACCCTAAAAGGAGACTGACAGATTGATAAATCTCATCATGGATCGAACTATATCTAACAAAGTTAATTCCAATAAAAAAGAATCCTATTCTCTTTTAGATATGTCAAAAATTTACCAAAAGGATATTCTCATTTTTGGACTGACTAAAGAGTTTAATACTCTTTTCAATTCATTTCTCTACTTTATTAAAAAATTATTTGAATATTTAAATAATTTAAATTTATGGTAAATATGTTCATAGATCCAATACATCAGTATGTATCAGACTCAGAACATCATTGGCTCGTTCATCTTTTTCTAGTAAAAGATGACTCGATCATCTTACAAAAGAGATAGGATTGACAGGTTAATAATGATTCATAATCATTGACTTCAAGACTTATCTTGTTGATCCTATTCTTGCTTAATGATTGAGCCTAAATTGCCAAAGGTAGGCTTCTAGGACATAATCTACTTTAAGAGTTTGATTGTTGTGTACTATACACTAACAGGCTGTGATTATTCGTAAATACCATTTCTTAATTATCCATAAGATTTTGACATCATTCATAATGATATCACAAAAATTATTAGATAATAGTGACAATCACTAAAAATGATATTATTAGAATTAAAAATAGGCTCAATGATTCTTAAAATCAGGATTGGAACATAACTTCCATCTCCAATGTTCAGGAATCTCTTACTATTTTCAAACTTTCACTAATATGAAGCTGTTACAATAATTTGCATGGACTTTCAATATCTAATATCTAGGTAGTAGTGTTATAGATAGAAAAATCATAAGGTGTTATAATATAAGTACCTCATCCAGCAATTCTTTGCTGATTTTTCTTCCTTAGCCTATTCAGATCAAGGGACTCTATCAAACTAGGTTAACCTTAGACTCTTTTATCAATTCAGACTCATTAGCCCAAGCACAACTCTTTTGCACCTTCTTTTCTTTTTCTTTCTCAAAGAATTATTGCTCCACTGAAGACACATCTTCAGAGGTGCAATAAGAACTCCTTCAACATTTGAAGGATTTTCTTCTACTGAGCATAAACAAATTTACAACTAAAATCATGTTCTTTGCTGCTCTCAAAACACAATACATGGTGATACAATCATTTGGCAACTCTTGATAAGTGCCTTTGATCGCATTATATGTATTGGATGTGAAAACTTCAGGTGCTGGATCCATAATCATATTTAAGATCCATTCGTGCTCTAAAACTATTTGAAACTTCTGATACTATCTATCAAAGTTGAGTTCTATAATAAGTCACTATCAAATAGTGAATGGAGCAACAGACATATAGCCATAACTGAAAGAAAAACACAAGATCTCTATGTTTATGAATTGATTAAGCCTAAAGACTTAGACTTTAGTTTGAAGATTCTCTTACTATTTTATACGAATTGATAGCCTCTACTTCCAATTTGAGGAATTATCTTAATTTCTTAGTGGGTATTAGAATCCACACAGACTGTATACAAGTCCAAAGATGGCTCAATCAACCCATATGCATATATGGATAGGTTTTTAATCAATTATTTTTTTAAATAATTTTTAGTAATTAATTTTATCCTAGGTTTCATTTTAGTAGGTGATGGGCCTCCATTGAATGTCTCGATTAGGTCAAATCATTAACATGAATATACTCAGTGATTCTAACTAATGAATGATCAGGTCTGAAGATGGATCGATAAATCCAACCATCATCAGATAGTACAACAGAGTCATCATATGATAAATGGTAATTTCATCATTCTGAAGAACACTAGACAGATGGCTTCTACAATGTCAATCGAAAATAATGGATCCATTATCATTCATCTTAATGGGAGGCTATGATCTAGTTATCTCCATAACTAGCTCATTTTATGGACCTAATAATTTAAAAAAATTAAAAATTAATTTAGAGAAAAGATGAGAAGAGATCAACCAGTAAACCACAATCCTTCTACTGACTTCACCAAATCATTGAATTGGATTAAGGTCATGCTGGTTGAACTGGCATCTAGATCAGTCACACTGATCAACCTTAATGGTATAGATTAACTCGAATCACTTAGCAGTCTAATCAAAACATAATTCATCAAATTGGTCAGGTAAGTGAGATCGGTTGGAGGGTCTACTAAGCTTGCCTTAGACACAATCGAAATGGCCAAGTAAGTCGCTCTCAATTAAAAATCACTGGTCGGAATGTCGAACTTACCTTAGACACCAATTGATTAATTAATTTCGATTTGACCAACCTAATGATTCAGGTTCAACCACTGAGCCATAATCAAGATCCATTTGGTCTAATCGAAGACATGGACTTGACCATCTACAACTATTGTATTGGTTTTAGAAGAATTCTGATTTAATCTAATTCAATATTTGATTAGATTTAATCAATTTCTCTAGTTAGTCTATTAACTCTTTGATTCTAATATTAGGTCTAACCCAATTAAGAAGACCTAATTTAAGCTAACCCATGCCCCCATATTTTATGCAATATCATTAGATCTTAAATCACAATTCTAGATCTAATCAATCTTTCACTTAATTCTCAATTAAGTTTTAGCATTAACATAGATTTAGGTTTAGGTTTGAAATAATTTCAATCTTTTTATTTTGTAAATAATTTATAATAAATATTATACAAAGATTTTTGGTTCTAAAACTAGGTCGACTCAATCAACATTGAGTCGGCTACACAATAAGACTGGGTCAACTCAGTTCAAAATTAGATCGGCTCAGTAATTGTGTGAGCACAATTCAAAGAGTTTTAGATCTGAAAATTCTTGCATACTACTAAAATAAAATCAATCATAATACTTTTAGATCATATCTAAAATTTTTATGATTTGAAATTTTATTTTCTCATGATTAAAATAATTTTAATCATATAGATTAGATACTTTATGTTTCATACAACTTTGTATCACATACAATAAATCTAAGATTTCAAGATCTAAGGTTTTACAGAAAAATAAGTTCTTCCTTTCGCATTCTTCTTCATGGGATCTAATCACATGGCACCCCTACACATCATAAGAGCACCCCATCGAATAAAAAGAAAAAACTTTTAAACCCTTCTTTCTCCTATGACCAGACAGCCTGGTGATCAACCCAATCCAAGTACTTGCTAATCGGATCATCTAATGTAATCACATATCATATATACATAAATTTAGATCTAGTCTAAATTATATCAGATTTGATTATAATTTTAGATCATATCTAAATCAGATCATAAACATCACATGCATGACATAAAATCAGATTTTATTAAGGATCAGCACAAACTAAGACAACTTTTTTATTGTAAGAGATAAACCTTACAGCAGGACAATATTATATCAGTTTGTGTGATCCATCATTAATTAAATTTAAATCTAAATATCATATATCAGATCTAAATAAAATTAAATTTTATATTTAATATGCACATAAATCATGTCATAATGAACCTAAGCTCTAATACCACTGTTGGTGAACGTAGGTGATTTCATGCATGTATTTTGAAATTTTTTTGAATAAATTATAGTGAAAGATAATTAGATTAATCAAATTAATCTAACATACATATGATCTAATCATCAAATTAATCTACTCTAAAATCTATGACATGATATGTTGTATATAAAATTTAAAAAATACTGAAGATAAAATCAGCATGCATGCATGTGAGCAGTAGATCACATCTACTTCTAATTTGAGTTCAGAACTCGATACCTTTGCATGGGTCGATGATCATCACTGCTATGAGATATGGTGAAGGAGATTCTTACTAATTGCTCACAGCTACACACACATCTGGCCTCTATAAAAAATTCACTCAAAGCTCCGATCTGATCGGTCTTCTCGGGAGTGCTAGCTCGCGAGAAGACCTTCTTCTTTGCTGATCTGGATCCTTTCTTCAAATCTCTAGAACTTTTTCAAAGGTTGAATATAGGTTTTTGGAGAAGATGAAGAGGTAAAAGAAAGATAGAGAAAAAAATAATTTTTCTCTCTTCCCAAATCCTGAGGACCAAAACCCTAGAAACCTAATTTTTGCGCACAAGAAGAGGACTCTCCTCTTCTTTCACACCATGAAACCATGCCCAAAACCCATCTTAACATGAAGGCCTCTCTCTTAGGTCTCTTACATATACAAGAATAAAATAAAACTCCTTTTATTTCAATGTGTAAAGAGGTGGGGTGAAGAGTCCTAGAGATCATGGACTCTTGATGTGTTGTCACCCCTACTCAAAATTTTATACCAAAACATGCCAAAAAAATATGGGACACCCCTTTCCATATTTTTTTATGGTAAATCAGTTCTCCAACTAATTTTACACAAAAAATCTCCTCAAAATGTTGCACATATAAGGAGAAAAAAATAAGTTGGGAGCAAGGTCTTAGAGATAATGTCAAACATTATCTATATGGTATCCTATTTCAAATCAGATTTAAACATACCAATTAAAATCTAATCCTACCCAAATTTGGACATGAGATAGAAAAGGAAAAGGACTCTTTGGCATAGAAAAATCTCATGCAAAAACTATTTATGCATAAGGATTATGGCATCAAAGTGAGAGGCACATGGAAGAAGAGTCCTATTCCAATAAGGACTCTTAATTTCCTTATTTGAATTCAAACAAAATCACATCTGGTTTAGCCCAAATAAAATATATAAAATTTAATATAATTAGGTTCATAAATTTTTAATCAAATTTTAATCAAATTATTAATTGATTGAATCAAAATTCTGATCAAATCAGGGACAATTCTCCCTTAGCGATTAGGTCATCTCATAACCTAATCGAGTCAAACCTAATTGAATCTAATTCAATTAAATTTTATTTAATTTTTTTTACTCAATTAAATTAAGATAATTAAAAATTTAATTATTAATTAATTCTCTATTAATTTACTAACACTTGGTGAATAAATTTATTGTAACTTTTGTACAAGGTTAACCATCAATCGAATTGACGATTAAGCCCTTGAATGATTCTCAATTATTGATCAGCCACATGATCAGTCAGAAACTTTTTTTGAGTGTGACCCCATAGGTTCGAACCTAAGTCAGTAGTATAAAAATAACTTTTTGAATCAATTGATGTAACTATCTAGCAATGGTGATCCGATGTTCGGATAGGTCGAATGAAGGCAAAACAACATTCAAGAACCTATTGGCATATGGTTATCGTATAATTTATCCCTTTGACCCTAATGCTCGTGGATGACTTAAGATTTAATTGTTAATCCTAAATGAGTCATCCACATTATTTTTCAATCTTTTTCAAATCCATCACATGGATTATCTAGACCTAGATTTTGCTAAATTAAAATACATTGATACATTAACTCCTACTAATTTAGAGGGGTCAATCCCATCTTGACTCACGTACTGACTTGATAAGTACTTGACTAGATTTAGAAACCTTCCGTTACTGAATTAGAAACTAAGTTAGTCCGATATTAATGTACAATGAGTTACTTACAAGTCACCATGGTGATCTCAGATCGGAGGGATACTTATATCCATTCTCTTCGCGAGCTATCTTTGACAGCAGAGTACTCCACAGTTGGTCATATTTAGTGATGATGTACTCTTACATCTCATCTGCATGCCATACCAGTATCTTCACATCATTTAGTTATAAGGATAACTAACGTATATGGTACACAATGACCTACACTTGATATCACTATCATCCTAGTAATAGCGTATCATTTGGTCACGAACCAATTTAGGGACTATGCGATAAATCCTTCTTTATCGATCAAAGTAGTCCTAAGAACTTTATCATAATATAGGAGTTCGTTAGAAGATGTAATCTTGTGATAAAAAATATTAAATAATTTTTATTATTTATCAATTCATATACATTTATAATTAGCATAATCATCAAATGATTGGCTTTAGGACATACTTTTCAACAGTATCCACACGAGGACTCGTTCCGACTAGAGATAAGTGTCTTCACCAGGATTCTAGCTCTCTTATAAAAGACTTCTCTTTGATGGCTAAGGTTGTTCTCACATATCTCACAGACTCTCTTGAGAATTATGGAGAATGGAAGGAGGAAGAAAGAGGGCTAATTTTTTTTTCTTATTTTTCTTACTTGAGGCATCCAAGTATTGGACCCTTTTTATAAGAGGGGCTAGGGATTAGGGTTTGGAGGAGGGGGTGCCACCAAAAATTTCCATAAAATCCCTGATTGGTTTTCTTCTTATCTCCTTATCTAGATTTGAATCAAATTCAAAATAAGGAGATAAGGATCATGACTTATCAAAAAGCACCCTACCTTATCCTCTAGATTTGAATCATATTCATATTAGAAAAGGATAAGGATCATGACTTATCATGAAACCACCTACCTTATCCTTTTGATTTCAATCATATTCATATTAGGAAAGGATAAGGATCATAAAACCAAATCAATAAGGAGTCCTAGGGTTTTGGGATTCTGGGTTTCCTATTTTGTATCAAACCAAATCTTATTTGGTTTGGACCCAAGAGGAGAAGGGAACCTAACCAAATTAGAAACCCAATCTTCTCACTTAAATTTCAATCTAATCAGAAATTGATTGAACCCAAGTCTTGATCAAATCAAGAATTAATCTCCCTCACTATTAGGCTTGATCCAATCATACCCAATCCAAGTCAAACTGAATCCAATTTAATTAGACCTAATCTGAACCTCAATGCTCAATCAAATTAAGCTAATTAGAAATCTAATTACTAATTAATCTTTTCATGATTCACTAGAACTTAGTGAATTACCTAATTACAATATTTGCATAAAGTTAATCATCAATCATATTGACGATTTTACCCTTCAATGATTCATAATCATTGATCAGCCATCTGATCGGACAAGAACCTCTTTTGTGTGTGACACCATAGATTTCATTCTATCTAGTAGTAAGATATATTATGATCTCCATCATAATATCATCGAAACTCCTTTCGATAGATTAAAAAATTTCAACTCTATCCTTTGAGGGTCATCGATCATCAAGATGACACACAATGAGTCCCACAATATACTAGTGACACCTAACAGTATATAGTGACAACCCAACAGAATAAAAGTATGAATCCTTAGGTATAGTTATCGTATGTTTCAATCCTTCTATCATGAGTCTCGACTTGATGGAAGTCATGAAAAACTTGTTAAACCCCATCGTCAGTCATATATAAGATCGGTTCGACTCGAGTTCACTTATGAATCCCGTGAAAACTCTTTTCTAGTATTCACTCTTGCTCTGGTCAAAAACTTTCTGAACTCAGTTTTGCGAATCGCATAAGACTACTCCTTTTCTATTAAGATCGATAGATTTCATCTGGATGCATCCTACTCCAAACAGCAAATCTGAACCTACAATAGCCAACATACACATCAAAGATCTGAATGGCTAGGGACCAAAAAAATGTGCAGTCAAATTAAGTAACCTCGCTGCAAATAGCCAACATACTACAAGTCAAAGGACTAGTCACACTACTGTAACATCAAAAAAATCACTGACGAGTAAGTAAACATCTAAGTGGTTTCTCATGTTGGTCATACTCAGTGTAAGTTATTTTCTAACAACCATCTATACTCTCATCCTAGTATCTCCACACTGCAGACTCAAGACCCATCTATTTAGAAGGAATATGATCCATGCATCGATCGTAAATAGATTGATCATTATCCTCCGTGATGATCCTATAATCAAAAGTATTTAGAAATTAACCACTAACGATGTATATCTCAAACTATCAACACCTTGAGAATATACAAAATTATCTTAGTTAATTTCTAAGATAAATCATGGACACATACAACATAATTGATAATAAAAAAATTATCCGATAAGTATAAAAATATGCCCTAAAAAAGTGTATGCATCTGCTAAGATTGACTTCTAGGGCACACATCTAACAAAATCTGAAAAGTCTGAAGACTAAGAAGGGTGATAAACCTTCAGAAGGTCTGCTTGTTGTTGAATCTAACCTAATGATTTTCTCTATGTCTAGTTGGATATTACACTCTAGTTCAAGTGCTCACATATGTACTTCTACGTAGAGTCTAGTAGGAAATAGAGGGTTGAGGCATGGTGAAATGATCCTTCGGGTCGGTAATGGAGTAAAAATTACCATTGCAGCTATTAGAACCTATCCTCTTCAATTGCTATCATGTTTTAGATTAGTTTTAGAAGACTGCTATTATGTACCTATAGCTAGTTGAAACTTAATTTTCATATCTGTACTAGCATAGAAAGATTTTATATTCAATTTCAATAAGAACTTTTATTTGATTTATTTGAGAAATAAATTGATAGCATGAGGTCTTTTAATTAGCAATCTTTATCACCCGCATGTCGATGCAAGTGCAAACATAAACGAGCAATTAGTTAGTGCCATAGGTAATAAATGAATTAGAGATGACATTAACCATAAACATATGTGGCACCTTAGACTTGGCTATATAGGAGATAACAAGATAAACAAACTGGCGAAGGATGAAATCCTTGACTTATTCAATTCAGAGTTATATCTAGTTTGTGAATCCTGCCTTCAAAAAAAAATGACCAAGTTACCTTTTATAGGATATGGGGAAAGGGTCACTGAGATACTTGCTCTGGTATACACTAATGTGTGTGGCCCATTTGATATACAGGCTAGAGGTGGTTACCACTACTTTATTACCTTTATCAATGATTTCTCACAATATGGGTATGTATTTTTGATAAGACATAAGTCTGAAGCCTTTGAAAAGTTTAAAAAATTTAGAAATAAAGTAAAAAAATAAACAAAAAAATCCCTTAAGGTTCTTCAATAAAATTGAGGAGGTGAATTTTTTAGTGAAAAATTTCTGAGTTATCTCGAGAAAAATAGCATAATCTCATAGTGGACTCCTCCTAGTACACCTCAACTCAATGAAATATTTGAAAGGAGGAATATGATTCTATTAGATATGGTCCGATCCATGATAAACTTTACTAACTTACCCTTGTATCTTTGGGGGCATACCCTATTAATCATGATTTATTTACTAAATAAGATCTTCTCATAATCTATTCCTACCACATCGTATGAGATATGGCATGGTAAGAAATTGAGCCTTGGATATCTCAAGATTTGAGATGTCCAATCTATGTTAAAAACTAAATGGTTGATAAGTTAGAAGCTAGGTCTATGAAAGCTCATTTCACAGGATATCCTAAGAAATCAATAGGATACTACTTTTATTTTTCAGATGATCACAATATGATTGTGAGTCGACACGCCATGTTCTTCAAAAAATAGTTTATTCAGGATGATGGCTATGGGAGGTTGATTGAGCTTAAAGAGAAGATCTCTGAAGAGCAACGAGCTATGAAACTTGACAAACCCATTAACACTGAGCCAGTAGTAGTTGTTCCTTCTCCACCTCATAGATCAAGTAGGATCTTCCATCCTCCTAAAAGATACTTGGGTATGCTTACAGAAGATGCAGAGAAAATATTTCTCGTAGGAGATAAGGGTCATGGAGATGATCCTAAAACCTATAACGAGGCGATGTCTGACATTGACTCTGAGAAATGGTTAAATGCTATGAAGTCAAAATTGACTCAATATATTTGAACCAAGTATGGATCTTAGTGGATCCACCAGAGGATATAATACCCATTGGATATAAATGGATCTACAAAAAAAAAAAAGATGCAGAAGATAAGATAGAGACCTATAAAGCTAGACTCATGGTAAAAGATTATAGTTAGCGTGAAGGTATTGACTATCATGATACCTTTTCACCTATAGCTATGCTTAAATCTATCTGCATACTGCTTGTCATTGTAACTTTTTATAATGACGAAATCTGATAGATGGATATGAAAATGATATTCCTGAATGGATATATTAAGAAAGATATCTATATGAAGTAACCTAAGGGTTTCACATTCAGTGATAGAGATCACAAAGTCTATAAGCTATAAAGATCCATATATGGATTAAAACAAGCTTCTCAGAGTTGGAACACTCATTTCAATGATGCAATCAAAAAGTTTGATTTCATCAAGAACAAGGAGCCTTGTATTTACAAGAAGGATAATGGGAGCGCTATTACATTCCTTATACTATATATAGATGACATCCTCCTTATTGGGAATGACATTCCCATACTGACCTCGGTTAAAAGATGGTTGTCCAAAAAATTCTCTATAAAAGATATATGAGAAGCATCCTATATTCTAAGAATAAAGATTTATAAAGATAGATCTAAAAGGATGCTTGGTCTTTCATAGAAAATATACATAAAGAAAGTGCTAAAGAGGTTCAGCACGGAGAACTCTAAAAGGGGTCTACTACCCCTTAGACATGATATTACTCTCTCCAAGAAGATGTGTCCAAGCACATCTGAGGAAATTGAGAGCATAAGCAAGATTTCTTATACTTCGACTATAGGGAGCCTTATATATGCCATGTTATGTACTCAACCTGATATTGCCCTTGCTGTAAGTATCATGAGCAGGTATCAGTCAAATGCATTTGAAGAACATTGGATAGTTGTGAAGAACATCCTTAAGTACTGGAGAAGAACTAAGAATTTGTTCTTGATCTTTGATGAAGGATCTGAGCTGCAAGTCGAAGGATACACTGATTCAGACTTCATATCTGATCCTGATGATAGAAGGTCTATATTAGGTTGTATATTCATATACAATGGTGGTGCTACCAACTGGCAGAGTTTCAAGTAGCCCATCATTGTAGATTCGACAATGGAAGCTGAGTATGTCACTGCCTCGGATGCTATAAAGGAAGCCCTCTGGTATAAGAAATTTATCGTGAAACTTGACATTGGATGCCATCGCTTTATACTACGATAATAATGGCACCATAGCACTCACTAAGGAGTCCAAGTCTCATAAAAAATCCAAATACATCGAGTGATAATTTTATATCATACGTGAAAGAATAATGTCGTTCAAGCCAATCGCATAAGTGATGCGATGGAGTATTTTTTGTATTTTATCTTTCAAACTCATACATTTAATATTAATTATTAATAAAATTAGATATTTTATTTCATTACGTGCTGCATCTTAATAGTTGTTTAAGATTATAATGAACCCATAGATTAGGATAATGGTTAGGGCCATGATGAGATCATACTAGTGAGACCTAAATCTTTGATAGCCTTAATCTAAAAATTTTCAGTCATAGGATCATTGAGTCAGAGATCAATGATACTAATAAAATTGGTACATCCTATTTATGCTCGACAAAGAGGGTAGTTGATCTCACAATCACTTATGTGGTGATACTAATACGAAGATGTGGGTGCTCATTAGAGAGTGAGTTTACTGAATTGACCAAATAAGAGAATATCTGATGGAGCCTTATATGCATATTAGCTGGTTGTTCTCTAGTGGGAGTAGTGTAGTGATCTTTTGATCTAAGATCACTATGGTACCTTATATATATAAATTTATGTTTTGGTTTATTTCCTAACTTGACTCTTTGAGCCTTGTGTGGGGTGTTTTGGATATGGTGAAGTGTACATAGAGGTTGTGAGTGGTCAACAAGAAATCGATCACTCCATATAAGGGAAGAGAATATCCTATGTGATCTCATAGGTTGATGATTCAAGAAGTCTTTGGCAATAGTAGAATGATAGTTAGAAAAAATTTTTAATTTATCATCAACTGAATCATTATCTTCTAATTAAGATATATATAGATAAGTGTTTGGGCTTGATATGATTCCATGCCCATAACTCATTTGGGATATTATATGATCGAAGGATTGAATTGCACAGTAACTTACCACTGAAGGATATTTTTAATATTTTTATCAAATTTTATATCTTTCAGATATTAATGACATGTTGCTAGATATCAATTTTGACTTATGAACTTACAAGAATTAAAAAGATTTAATTCAAAAATTAATTAAAAATTATTCTGATTAATTGATACATTTGAGCTAAGCTAATCTAATCGGATTGGTTTTGATTATGAGCCTAAGTCTATTGCTGGCAGATATGAAACCCAATAGATCACGCACTTTAAAATTTGATCATGATCTGATCTAATTAGATTTATTGTAAATTCTATGAGTTTAATTAACTTGCTAGCATATGAATTAACCCAAGTTTTCAATCTAGCTTAGCCCAAAGTTGTTTGAGCAAAACTGGACCCTGATGCCTTGAACTTAATTGGATTTGGTTCAAACCTAAAGACTCCTAGGTGTTTTAACCTCATCACATGAAAGAGTTTCATGTGAACTTGGACTTCTCCATGCCACCTCACCAATTCTTCACACCAAATAAAAGCCATGCACCATATTAATTGGCACCCAGAAGGAAGAGTCCTTCTGGGCTAGTCCTCTTAACTCCCTGCCAAATTTCTCACGCCATTTTTAATGGGATGCACCATCAGATGGTGTTTAGGAACTTGTGTGTGCTGAAGTGGAAGAGTCTTTCTACTTGAAGGCTCTTCCACGCCACATTTATTCCTTAGTGAATTAATTCACATTGAATCCAAAGAGACCCCATGTGAAATAAATCTAGCGCCAAGAGTTGTGACGCTTCATACCTTATAAAAGGGAGGCGCTACCATTGGATGGGCATGCCATCTGGGAGAGTACTTAGGCATGGGGTCTTGTGAGGAAAAGAAGGAAAAAAATCAGAAAAAGAAAGGAAAGAAAGAAAAGAAAAACAAGAGAGAAAACTTGAGAAGGAAAGTTGCAGATTGTCTGCTTCTTTTATGATTAACATATCCAAGTGTTAGATATCTTGATCAAATCAAGGGTGTGAGAATAATTTGAAAAAGTATTTATGGTGTGTATCTAGTGGAGTTTAGAAGGCAATTAGGATGTGCTGCAATCCATTCTTGAAAAAAAAAATCAACAGTGAACTTGTGAAGAAGGTTGTAGTACTACATCAAATTGGAAAGGACCCTAATCAATCCTACGTGGATCACTATTGGAGGATATCTACTTTTGTACCTTGAAGAAATCATCCTATCATCAGATCATCATCTTCACAAAGGTATAATTATCTACTTTATATGCATGCTTGATTTGTTTGATTGAAATCCACGAGGTGTTCCTAGGGTTTGTGTTTCGGTTGTCTTGTTTTAAGTGTTAAAACTTGTTAAAATTTTTTGAAAATCATATTTTGTTGCACGATCAGATCCCAATAATAGTATCAGAGCTATCTTTATTGGATTCAATCAAACAACATGCTATGGTTATGATATAGATTAGATCTGATTCATATGTTGCAATATTGTTTAATTGTTTACTTGCATCGATCTTTAATTAAAATTATTTTGACCATGATTGTAGTTAGACTTTAAATTTTAATTGCTAAATTTAAAATTTATCATTATCTAAAATTTTATGATTCATGGTAGATTGATGCTTTAATCAATTTAGTTAGGGTGCATTGGACTAAGGTCAATTATTGACTTGATCAAGCCTAATTGGATGAGGGTTTGAATCAGCTATAATCCAAATTGGATTATGATTCAAAATATTGGTCCAAGTCAAATTTGACATGTGATTGAACCAAGGGTTGAGTCTAAGTCATAGTCAATTGAAATTGGCTCAAGAGTTCGACCAAAATCCTAAATACATCCTATATGATCCTAGGGATCATGATTTTGGCATCGACATATGAATGATAGTATGATTGAATAATATATTTTAAATGCTTAATACTTATCATATGCATATTCCATGTGATGTTAAAGTTAGGATGTGCCTAAGACCAAGAAGTCCCTCAATTAAAATTATATTAAGTTATATTGACGAAGTGTTGAGAACACTACCTATATCTTCCTTCATGCTTAGTCAATAGTGTATGTCAAAATCTGTAGTGAGTTTGTTGTGCTATCTATAAGGCTTGCTATAGAAATTGATATGATATTGACTTAATACATAATGATATTTATGGCATATTTGAATAGTGTTGCTTTGTTATGCTATCCAAAAGAACAGCATTGTTTAAGTATAACTATATAAGAATGAAGGGTCTAACTTAACTAGAACACTATAGTTTGTTGTGCTATCCACAAGACTATAGATATTTTAGAGGTAAAAAGAGATGTTGAGAATTGTATGAGATATAATTGGTAAGAGTTACCTACCCTTGAAATCATGAATGCTTATTATGCTATCCATAAGGTATTTGTGAAAAATTAGGATCTCAACCCCACTTAGAAAGAAGATAAAATTTCTTGTTTTCATACTTGAGGGCTATAAAATTTGCTAAATAAGTAGGAGACACAGCTAGACAAAAGATCTAATCTAGTTATGAATATCATCATGAGTTGTCTGCTTATATTTTATTCTTGTAATTGTAGATTAACTGCATAATGGCATTCTCACTTTCACTATGTAGCATTCTTGATGCTAATAAGTTGATCGGACCTAATTATGTGGATTGATTGAGAAACTTGAGAATTATTCTTACTCAGGATAAAATCTCTTACATTCTGGATACACTTGCTCTTGATTTGATCGGAGAAAATACTACCGAGGAGGATAGGGCCACATAAAAGATATGGCATGATGACAGTGTGACTGTCAAATGTATCATGTTAGCCTCTATGAGCAATGAGCTATCGAGGCAACATGAAAGTATGGATGTTCATTTCATACTCTTTAACTTAAAGGAGTTATATGGAGAACAAAGTTATATTACTAGATATGAGATATCTAAGCAGTTATTCCATTCCAGGATGAGTGAAAGTATATCCGTGCAGACCCATATCTTTAAGATGATTGATCTGATCACTTGCTTAGGATAATTGGGCTTTGCTATGAATGGTGAGCTGAGTCAAGATTTGATCTTGCAGTCATTTTTAAAATCTCTCATAGTTTATCATTAACTACCATATGAACAAACTGAACATAAGCCTACTTGAACTGCTCAATATGTTGAAGACAGCTAAAAGCCATTTTAAGGATGAAAAGGCTTCTGTTCTTCTTGTAGATAAAATCTCTAAGAAGAAGGCAAGCAACAAGGATTCAAACAAAAAAAAAAAGATGAACCTAAGGCTAGCATCTCAAAGAAGAAGGCGAAAAGTGTCTCCATCAAAGGCACCTGTTTCTACTACAGAAAGAATGGGCACTAGAAGAGGAATTACAAGCACTACCTTGCAAGTTTGAAGCAAAAGAAAGTAAACAT
This sequence comes from Elaeis guineensis, assembly GCF_000442705.2. Classification (NCBI taxonomy): domain Eukaryota; kingdom Viridiplantae; phylum Streptophyta; class Magnoliopsida; order Arecales; family Arecaceae; genus Elaeis; species Elaeis guineensis. The sequence continues at coordinate 63,201,513 of NC_025999.2, forward strand.
TGCTAAAAGTTTGTATATGATATAAATAAATTTATCATTAAGTACTTTAACTTCAGATTCTTAGGTATTAGAAATCATCTATGGTTCACACCTATACAAATCGTTGCAGGATCTATGAGGAATAAGAAAACTGAATGAAGGTGACTTCATACTATTTGGTGCTAGTGGATAGTCCATCAAAGCCGAAGCCGTAGGAATCATACTGTTGAAGCTGCCTTTGGACAGAATTTTAGAATTAAAAGACTGTTATTTCATACCTAATTTAGTTAGAAATATTATTTCAGTTCTTTTGTTACTTGAACATGATTTTGAAATAAAAGGAAAGGGCAATTGTTGCTTTATTTATTATTCTAACAAATTTTATGACAATGCTTTTATTGATAATGAACTTTTATTTCTGTCGCTTAATGATAATGTTCTTTGTTGGGTATAAAATACCTCCCAGCCGAAGTTCGTGTCAACAGTGACACTCCAGGGATTTCGCCGACGTCCGACCTTCGGCGACATCTTTTCGAACCTCTCCGACAGCCGAGCCTCCGCAACATTCCCAAGTTCTACTGACGGATAAACCCCTACCAGTGTCAATCGGATTCTCCACGATGGACGGACTCCATCCAAGTTTCTACGGTGGTTGACCACCTTCTAGACTTTGTCCAGACTCCTACGGGAGCCGGACCCCTTCCCTGAACTCCAACTGCAGGTAGACTTCGTTCGAACTCCTACGGGAGCCGGATCTCTTCCCCAAACTCCAACTGCAGATAGACTTCGTCCAGACTCCTACGGGAGCTGGACCTCTTCCCCGAACTCCAACTGCAGGTAGACTTCATCCGGACTCCTACGAGAGCCGGATCTCTTCCCCAAACTCCAACTACAGGTAAACTTCGTCCGGACTCTTACGGGAGCCAGACCCCTTCTCCGAACTCCAACTGCAGGTAGACTTCGTCCGGACTCCCACAGGAGCCGGACCTCTTCCCTGAACTCCAACTACAGATAGACTTCGTCCGGACTCCTACGGGTGCCGGACCTCTTCCCCGAACTCCAACTGCAGGTAGACTTCGTCTGGACTCCTACAGGAGCCAGACCTCTTCTCCGAACTCCAACTGCAGGTAGACTTCATCCGGGCTCCTACGGGAGCCGGACCTCTTCCCTGAACTCCTGTTGCAGGGAGACCTCACACGAACTCCTACAAGGGCCGGACTCCGAGCTTCTACTGCAAGCGACCCACTCCGAGCTTCTATTAGCAAGCGACCCACTCCGAGCTTCTGCTACAAATGATCTACTTCAAATTTCTACCACGAGCGGTCCGTGTCGGATTCCCACTGTAAGCCTTCACCCGAGCTTCCATTGTGGATGAATTCCTTCTGGATTTCTATTGCAGATAGGCCTTGGTCAAGATTTCTCGACGAATGATCCCCATTCGGGCTTCTACGGAGATCGGACTCCGATCAAACTTCTATAGCGGACAAATTCTGGGCTCATGAAATCCAGCAGCTGGACCCCTCCAGTGGATGAACCTCTCCAGCGCCATCCGACATCTGCCGCCGGTCGACCCTCTGTCGAATTCTATGCGAAATCGGACTGCGTCTGTGGAAAGCCTCTGACCGAGCTCCTACGGCAAGTGGCCCTCGCCTGCAGCCTCAATGCCCAAGGCACCCAACGGTAGAAGGTTCGTCAACAACATCCGAGCTCCTCTCAAATGGATAGCTACCTCTCTCCGCCAGGCACCTCAACCGAGCTTCGGCCGACAGGCCTGGACCCCCTAGCAAGCCACAGTAATGGCCACGACTCTGCTCCACTTCCTGCGATGGATACCGCACGGCTCTATCACTCCTTGGCAGGCCACAGTAATGGCCACGACTCTGCTCCACTTTCTGCAACGGATACCGTGTGGCTCCTCCACTCTCTGACAAGTCGCGACAACGGACGCCGCTCCACTCCCCGCAACAGACTCTACGTGGCAGGCCACGGTGATGGCCATGATTCCACTCCACTACTCTTTGTAACAAACTCCTCCTGGCCCCGAACGGCCCGCTGTCAGACGGTTACAAACGTTGCTATCAGTCTATTGCACCCTCCGCCTATAAAAAGGAGACCCAGATACGTTATTCTCTAAGCTCTAATTTCTATCTCAAAACTCTGCTAAAATTTTTGTTCGAGCACTCCATTCTTGTTGAGGCAGAGAACTGACTTGATTGTCGGAGGGTCTTGCTGGAGCACCCCCAACTCCGGTTTAGACTTCCCTTACAGGTCCCGGCAGTGACCGTGGCTCCCTCGACTCCAGCTTCTCCGACACCGGCAGATTTTTGCATCAACAGGATTGGCACTTAGAGGAAGGGCCTGTGTCTTCGTGTTGCCCAGCTATGCAACCCAAGAGGGGGGGTGAATTGGGTTTCTAAAAATTTTAAGCTTAACTAATGACTTATGAAAAATGTTTGTCAATTACTAAAAGAATGAGGAGAATAACCTTAGTTCAAGATTAATTGCCTAAAAGCAAGAATGCAAAGAAATAATGAAGAGTTAGAGAGAAGCAATTATCCACACCACAAACAAAAGGATTTATAGTGGTTCGGTGCCAACCTTGCACCTACATCCACTCTCCAAGCTCCTACTTGGGAATTTCAATCCACTATACTTGTATTCAACCCGAATACAAACGTCGGAAACTCCGACACTAGCTATCCCAAGCTAGTCCACTTATTTTTTGGGTACAAGCCAACCCAATACACTCCGATTTCAGGTTCGGATCAATCTTTCCTTGTTTTGGAACCCCTCCAAAATAAAAATAATCACTCAAAATGAGTAAACAATTTATAGCACAAATAAGTACAAGAAAAGCTCCTTTAATGAGTGAATATAACTTTAAATACACTTTACTCAAGAGAAGAAGCCCCTTTTTGGATTTCCTCAAAGTGGATGGAGAATTGATTGAGCGCTTGAGGAGTTGGTGAGCTTGGATTGATGGCTTCTTGAAGGCTTTAAATGAGCTCTTGATTAGGGCTGAAAAGTTGGCTTGAGAAACCCTTTCTCTTTTGAATGCTCTTGAATGCTCTTCTTTTTCTTTTCAATCTCTTTCTTTCTCTTCTTAATCTCTCCTTTGTTTCCCACCTTTTGAATCCTTTTATAGCTTTAAGAAATAGAGGAAAACATTCTAGACAGAAAAAGAGCCGTTAGAGCACATTAAATGAGCATTAAAAGTACTTAAAACGGGTTAAAAACTAGCCGTTGCGGAAAAATCCCGTCGCAGGGGTCGACTCATGAGTCGACTCATGCCTCAGGGGTCGACTCATGAGTCGACCTCTGTTGCAACAACCAGAAAATAGGTTTCTGTGACTTTTGGCCTAAAACTGCAGGAGTCGACTCATGAGTCGACTCATGCCTTGAGAGTCAACTCATGAGTCGACTCACAGGCCGTGCCAAGCCAAAAATACAGCGTGCCAAACTGCTCATTGTGCCATGAGCTGACTCATGAGTCGACTCATGGATTTCAAACATGCATAACTTCAAAAATACAAGTCCAAAAATAATGAAATTTTAGCCAATAGATCACAAATCTTTTGTTCTACCAAATGATACTATTAAATCAGGGTTTTGGTAAAATTATGATTTTGCCCCTGAAGAGCACAAAGATTTTTTCAAATAAAAAATATTGGTACCCCTTCAATCTGCTTTGTAATCATCAAAATCAATCTAGGAGCAACAATCTCCCCCTTTTTGATGATGACAAAACACTTGAACAAAAGCATTTATGTGAATCATGAATTTTAAAAGGATGCATTTGCTTGAAAAGAATATTGATCCTTTTGGCATGTGATACAAATGGTCATATGCATAAATAGTTTGCCCATTTGCTTAAAGATTTAAAAATATGCTCATTGGATTATATGATTTTGGTGTTAGAGTAGAAACTTTATTTTTGTTATCAGAGCAAGCTGTATCTTGAAAATTGGCTCATTCTCATTTGATTATTTAGTTTTAGTATCAGAGCAAAAATAATTAAGTGTGCCAATGCATGTCTTAGAGTTAATTTGTAAAGTATATTAGAGCATGTTAAATTTAAGTTGTATCAGAGCAAGTAAGAATTTTAAGGCATATCAGAGCATGTTTAAAGAAGTAATTTTAAAGGTTGCTCATTTGCATTGTACTTAGCAATTTACTCATTGTATATTTAAGTTAGTTAATAATTTTACTTTTGATATTGTTCTTTAAGTTCTCCCCAATTCATTCATTTTATTTTCAAATCTTTTAATAATTTATAATTTTGCTTTTGATATGGTTCTTTTTCTTTATAATTTTGCTTTTGATGGGTTTCTTTTTCTTTAATGTCTCATAATTTATGGTTTTGCTTTTGATAGGTTTCTTTTTCTTTAATTTTCTCCCCCCTTTTTGACATCATCAAATATTGTTAATTCCCCCTCTTTTTCTGAATACGTTTTCTCTTTAATACTTTTAGTGCTAATCATTGATGTTTGCTCCCCCTTAATACAGCAATCATTAACAGCAATCATCAACAAAGAGAAGTTATTTTAACAAAGAGAAGATATATAACCAAAAGATGATTGACATCATTACAAAGAGTAGATATATAAGTAAAAGATGATTAAAACCATAATTGTTTCAATACAAATTTCATAACATAAAAATCAACTAGCTAATGTCAATACATGGCTCCAAAATACAGATCCTAGAAAGAACAAGACACTAACACCTAGGATCTAGTAAAGATCATGACTGGATGGATCGGAGTCATTAGAGATAGGATGAGGAGATGATGGATCTCGACCAGAAGAACGTCCTCTACCCCGTCTGCCTCTGGCACGAGCAGGTGAGCGAGATGAACTAGGAGGCTGAGAATGCTGCGAGGCCAAGGACTGGACTGATAGAGTGAGTCTGATGGAATCAAGAACATTCAGTGCTCTGGAAACAGACTGAAGTAGAGCAGTGAACTGAGTAGATGCATGCTCACTCGAGCCTCTGATCTCTCTCCTCAGTAACTCATAACCACCCTCCAGTGCACCTCTGAGCCTGCCAGCCTCTGCAGTAAGGTCTGTGACCTCAATAGTGGACTCCTGTGACTGAGGATGGGCCAAAGCTAGGACTTGCCCCTGCAAGTCAAGAACTCTCCCAGTCAGTCTCCAAACAGTGTCCTCTAGCTGCTGAATCCGAATAGACTGATCTGATATCAACTGAAACACAGTGGAGATATGGGGAGTCATGGTCTGATCAGATGAAGTGGCCCCTGGTGTAAATATAGTAGTGCTCCACTGTCTAGATAGCAAGGAAGCCACACGCTGTGATATCTGCTCGATCTGATCATCAGCCAATCTGAACTCTGAAGGAGGTGCTCTGCTCTCTGGCTGATGTACTGGTGTGGGCCTCTTGGTGAACTCTGAAGGGCCAGCCTCTGAGTCTGGAATGAACTGGATATCTGGTGATGCTGCCCTGAAGTCATGGATAGGAGATGATGGACCTTCTTCTTCAGCTCTGTCTTCTACTCTGTCCTCAGCTCTCTCCTCAGAACCCTTGATCCAACCACCATCAGTTTTTGTAAATCCCATGCGGTGCAGAGTGTGTTGGTTGAAGGTGTCTACATGAGAAAGCTTAGTAGATGCCTCCCCCTCAAAGCTAACTCCAAACCTCCTAAAAACTCGAGTAAGGGCCATACCAAAAGGCAAATGTGCCTTGGATCTGTTTAGTGTCTCTCTCATGGCCTCAATCATTAATGCCGGGAGGTTCAGGGGGGTTTGAGTGATAACATGAAACATAATACAAATATCTTTGCTAGAAAGTAGATCATGCCTACCACTCCTAGGGAAGAAGAGCTTTGTCACTAACTGATGTAAGATCCTCATCTCAATAGACAGAATTTTGGCTTCCAATTTATTCAAACTCCCTGAGTAGGTTCCCCTTAGAATGACACTGATTCCCTCTTCCTTTACTGGGAGTTCCATGTAAGAATAACCCTCACAGGGCAAGTGAAGTATTTCTCCCAAAATGATAGGATCCAGACAAATATCAACTCCCTTTACTGTAGAAGTCACTGTTCCATTCCCATAATGTAGATTCTGATAAAATTCTCTAACTAGGTCTACAAAAGTGACTTCCTTAAGAGAGCAGTAGAAACCCCAACCCAGGTTTTTTTATTTTTGATCCAAAGGTGAAACCCTCTTTTTCAAAGAACCGAAAATCCACATTTTTTCCGGTTTCAACTTTCCTATCAGATAGAGGGATCTTACTGGGGCTAAGGGAAGATTGAGAGGGACCTTGAGCTGACACAGAAGCCGGAGTGGGAGCAGTGGAGGACTGAGCAGCTTGCCTTTTTCTGCGGACATTTTCTTCTAGCTCACGGACCGACTTTCTTCTCTGAGGGAGCTTCATCTTCGGAGCCATTCTCACCACAGCAACAGGCAGAGAGACTTGGAGAATCAAGTGGATGAGTGGAAGAAGGGTTACAAAAGAATGGAGAGGGATTTTGGCGGAGAGAAGAGGCGGTTTTGAGAAGAACGGTGGAGGCTAGGGCACGCTCCAACCGTTTCAATCAAAGGGAAAAATGCGAAAATCTCCTTTCCCAGGCGGTGATTTGTGGTGGAGAGGAGAAGGGAGAACAATTTTGAGCTAGATCCTTGGTTTTGGAGAGAAAGGGAATGGGGATGATGGTTCTTGGAGGGAGGAAGACGAAGAGATGAGTCGGCTCATGAACAGGCTTCCAATTAAAAAGAAAGAGCCCGTGGGAAGTTGGCAGTAATTACAAGTTTGCCATAGGGTCGACTCAAGGGGGTCGACTCATGAAACTCAGAAATTCAAAAAAAATATGAATAAATTCCAAAAAAATTGAAATTTTGGGAGATGGAATTTTGCTCAATGACAAGTTGTGAGAGTGATAATCTTGAGCTTTTGGGATCAAGAGAGATGATGGAAATTGAGCTCAAAGAATTTTTGACATCAAATCTTTGGAATTTGAGAAATATTTAGGCATATGGATCAAGAATTCCTAGATTTCTTCTAATTTCACAGAATCTGTCCTCACTAAGGGCCTTTGTAAATATATCAGCTAATTAATTTTCAGTGCAACATATTCAAGAATTATATTTTTGTTTTGAACATGTTCTCTTATAAAATGATGTCTTATTTCAATATGTTTGGATCTTGAGTGTTGAATTGGATTCTTAGATAGATTTATGGCACTTGTGTTGTCACATCTTATTGGTGTTTCATTAAGTTTGATTCCAAATTCTTCGAGTTGTTGCTTAATCCACAAGATTTGAGCACAACAACTTCCGGCTGCAATGTATTCGGCCTCAGCCGTAGACAGTGCTACCGAATTTTGTTTCTTACTAAACCAGGAGATTAGGTTAACTCCAAGAAATTGGCAAGTTCCACTTGTGCTTTTTCTATCTAATCTACATCCAGCAAAATCAGCATCTGAATATCCTAATAAATCAATTTGTGAGTCCTTAGAGTACCATAACCCTAGAGTTTGAGTACCATTCAAGTATCTAAGGATTCTTTTAACAGCATTCAAATGAGATTCTTTAGGATTAGATTGATATCTAGCACACAAACAAACACTAAACATGATATCAGGCCTACTTGCAGTTAAATATAATAAAGAGCCAATCATACCACTATAGTATTTTAAGTCTACACATTTACCTTCATCATCCTTGTCAAGCTTACATGAGGGGCTCATGGGTGTGCCAATAGGTTTGGAGTTCTCCATTCCAAATCTTTTGAGTAGTTCCTTGGTGTACTTGCTTTGGGTGATGGAGATTTTCTCTTTTGTTTGTTTGATTTGGAGTCCGAGGAAGAAGGTAAGTTCTCCCATCATGCTCATCTCGAACTCCCCCTGCATGAGCTTAGCAAAGTCTTGACAGAGAGATTCATTAGTAGACCCAAAAATTATGTCATCAACATAAATTTGTATTACTAACATATCATTTTGATTTCTTTTAATAAAGAGGGTTGTATCTACATTATCTCTTGAAAAACCATTATTTAGTAAAAATTTGCTTAGCCTATCATAACAAGCCCTAGGTGCTTGTTTTAATCCATATAAAGCTTTATTTAGTTTAAAAACATGATTAGGAAAAGCATGATTTTCAAATCCCGGGAGTTGTTCTACATAAACTTCTTCAGCAATATATCCATTTAAAAATACACTTTTGACATCCATTTAAAATAATTTGAATTTCATAAAGCAAGCATATGCAAGTAGAAGTCTAATGGCTTCTAATCTAGCAACAGGTGCAAAGGTCTCATCAAAATCAATTCCTTCTTCTTGATTATATCCTTTAGCAACCAATCTTGCTTTATTTCTAATTACATTACCATGCTCATCTAATTTGTTCCTAAAGACCCATTTTGTACCAATTATTGAATAATTTTTAGGTCTTGATACTAAAGTCCAAATATTATTTCTTTCAAATTGATTAAGTTCCTCTTGCATTGCATTAATCCAATTATGATCATTTTCAGCTTCTTCAATAGTTTTAGGTTCAAGATGAGATACAAAAGCACAATGATTAAATACATCTCTAAGTGAAGAACGAGTTTTTACCCCATGCATAGGATCACCAATAATTAACTCCTTAGGATGGTTGTGAACATACCTCCATTCCTTGGGTAGGTCATTTGTACCTTGAGGTTGTTCTTGAATTTCTTTACCTCTCTTATCTTGTTTGTCTTCTTGTTCCTCATCCTCTTAAGTTGTTGAATCTTTCAGAGTGATCTCCTTCATACCTTCTATTAGAGGATCTGCATCATCAACACCCTCATTCTTCCTTGAAGGAAGATCGTTAGATTCATCAAAAACAACATGAATGGACTCCTCTACTACTAAAGTTCTTTTGTTAAAAACTCTAAAAGCTTTACTAGTGGAGGAGTAACCAAGAAAGATTGCTTCATCTGATTTTGCATCAAACTTACCAAGTCTTTCTTTACCATTATTTAATACAAAATATCGGCAACCAAAAATATGAAAATATGCAATATTTGGTTTTCTTCCTTTCCAAAGTTCATAGGGGGTTTTCTTTAAAATTTGTCTAATCAAAGCACGATTTAAAATGTAACATGCTGTGTTAATTGCTTCCACCCAAAAATATCTTGGAAGATTGCTTTCACAAAGCATGGTACGGGCCATTTTTTCTAAGGTTCTGTTTTTTCTTTCAACTACCCCATTTTGTTGGGGTGTCCTAGGAGCAGAAAAGTTATGGCCAATTCCATTTTCATCACAAAAGTTTTCGAAATCTTGATTTTCAAATTCAGTTCCATGATCACTTCGAATATTTTGAATTGAAAATCCTCTTTCATTAGTGACTTTTCGGTAAAATTTAGTGAAAATATGAAAAGTTTCATCTTTGTGTGCCAAAAAGAAAACCCAAGTAAAACGAGAGTAATCATCTATAATTACAAAACCATATCGTTTTCCTCCTAGACTAGTTGTTCTAGTTGGTCCAAATAAGTCCATATGCAGGAGCTCTAAAGGTCTAGAAGTTGAAATAACATTTTTGGATTTAAATGAAACTCGAGTTTGTTTACCTAGTTGGCATGCATCACAAATTCTATCTTTTTTAAAATTCAGTTTTGGCAAACCAAGAACTAATTATTTTTTAATTAATTTTGAAAGAGAATGCATGCTAATGTGTGCAAGTCTACGATGCCAAAGCCAACTAGTCTCATTAACTTTAGCATTCAAGGATACTAGGCATTGCATGTCTATTTTGGCTAAATCATTTAAATCTACCATATAAACATTGCCATATCTGTGTCCAATAAATTTAATGCCATCGTTAATAGGACTAGTTACAATGCAAACAGATGATTCAAAAATAACTTTATACCCTTTATCACAAAATTGACTAATGCTTAGTAAATTATGCTTTAAACCACTAACTAGCAAAACATTTTCAATGTATTTGGAGGGAGTGATACCAATGTTACCTATTCCGATGATCTTTCCTTTGCCATTGTCTCCAAAGGTGACCATCCCTCCATCCTTAGCATCAAGCGTGATGAATTATGATTCATCACCAGTCATGTGTCTCGAGCATCCACTGTCAAGATACCATTTCCTGTTTTCTCCTTGGGATACTAGACACATCTGCAAGCAATAGTCAAGTTTTTGTTTTAGGTACCCAAGCTTTCTTGGGTCCTTTTTGGTTAGTCAAAATGGTTCCTATTGGAACCCATATTTTCTTTATAGTTGAGTTTGTAGATTTATCAAAGAGGCAAGTGTATGACTTATGTCCTACTCTACCACATTTGAAATAAGTAATATTGGTAGACTTGTTATTTAAAGAGTTTATATAAATATTTTTCAGATATTTTTGTTTCTTCAAGGGGTTATAGCCAAGTCCAGCCTTATCATATACGGCTTTTTGATTATCAAGAATCATATTGAGTTTGTTTGAACTTAAGGTGAACTTTTCTACTATTGGTTTTAGCTTGGCAATTTCATTCTTTAAGTTTGATTTTCTTGAAGCAAGGTGGATTTTTCAATTGAAAAAGTTTTCAGCTTGTTTCAATAAGGATTGATTTTTTAGTTTTAGCTCTTTGTTTTTCATCCCTAGTTTCTTTAATTCATCAACTAAATCATAGAATGCTTCATGCAATTCTTCAAATGTAAAATTACTAGGGGTTTCAAAAATTACCTCATTTTCGTGTGCCATAAGGCACAGGTTGGCTTGTTGGTTGAGGTTTCCTCATCGGAGCTTGAGTCATCACTCGCACTCCATGTTGCCATCATGGCCTTCTTCTTGAACTTCTTGGGACCTTTCTTCAGTTGTGGACATTCGGATTTGAAGTGTCCTGGCTTCTTGCACTCGTAGCAGACAAGGGGTTGGTCTTTCTCTTTTTCTTTGCTTTGTTCCCCTTTTGTGAATGGCCTCTTCCTCATCCCCTGTTTCCTTTTTCTCAAAAATTTCTTGAATCTTCGGGTGATGAGAGCCATCTCTTCATCCTGTTCTTCATCTTCAGTGTCATCAGTTTCTTCATCAGGATGAGCTGTGGATCTGAGGGCAATGGTTCTTTTCTTTTTGACTTCTTCCTCTTGATGTTGCTTCATGCTTAGCTCATGAGTCATCAAAGATCCAAGAAGCTCTTCTAGAGGTAGAGTGTTCAAGTCCTTCGCTTCTTGGATGGCAGTCACCTTGGCTTCCCAAGTTCTTGGCAATGACCTGAGAATCTTTCTTACAAGCTCACTGTTAGTATAGGACTTACCAAGACTCTTTAAACTATTAATGATATCAGTAAAACGAGTAAACATTACAGTTATGGACTCATCATGCTCCATTTTAAACAATTCATATTTATGCACAAGCATGTTTATTTTAGACTCTTTTACTTGATTGGTTCCCTCATGGGTTACTTCTAACCTATCCCATATTTCTTTAGCAGATGAACAAGTAGAAATGCGATTAAATTCATTTGCATCAAGAGCACAATAAAGTACATTCATTGCTTTAGCATTTAATTGGGCCATCTTCTTATCAACCTCATCCCATTCTTTCTCGGGTTTGGTTGATTCCTCACCATCTATAATTTTAGTGGGTGTGTGAGGACCATTCACTATGATACTCCACATATCATAGTCGAGTGCTTGAATGAATATTTTCATCCGAGCTTTCCAATAGGTGTAATTAGACCCATTGAAAAGTGGAGGTCGGTTGGTGGATTGCCCTCGGCTAGAGAAGTACCGACGTGGGTTGCCATAGATCTTTGGCTCTTTGATTGTTTAGATCAAAGACGGGCTAGAGCACCGGGCTCTGATACCACTTGTTGCCCAGCTATGCAACCCAAGAGGGGGGGTGAATTGGGTTTCTAAAAATTTTGAGCTTAACTAATGACTTATGAAAAATGTTTGTCAATTGCTAAAAGAATGAGGAGAATAACCTTAGTTCAAGATTAATTGCCTAAAGCAAGAATGAAGGAAATAATGAAGAGTTAAGAGAAGCAATTATCCACACCACAAACAAAAGGATTTATAGTGGTTCGGTGCCAACCTTGCACCTACATCCACTCCCCAAGCTCCTACTTGGGAATTCCAATCCACTATACTTGTATTCAACCCGAATACAAACGTCGGAAACTCCGATACTAGCTATCCCAAGCTAGTCCACTTATTTTTGGGTACAAGCCAACCCAATACACTCCGATTTCAGGTTCGGATCAATCTTTCTTGTTTTGGAACCCCTCCAAAAAAAAAAACAATCACTCAAAATGAGTAAAATAATTTATAGCATAAATAAGTACAAGAAAAGCTCCTTTAATGAGCGAATATAACTTTAAATACACTTTACTCAAGAGAAGAAGCCCCTTTTTGGATTTCCTCAAAGTGGATGGAGAATTGATTGAGCGCTTGAGGAGTTGGTGAGCTTGGATTGATGGCTTCTTGAAGGCTTTAAATGAGCTCTTGATTAGGGCTGAAAAGTTGGCTTGAGAAACCCTTTCTCTTTTGAATGCTCTTGAATACTCTCTTGAATGCTCTTCTTTTTCTTTTCAATCTCTTTCTTTCTCTTCTTAATCTCTCTTTGTTTCCCACCTTTTGAATCCTTTTATAGCTTTAAGAAATAGAGAAAAATATTCTAGGCAGAAAAAGAGTCGTTAGAGCACATTAAATGAGTATTAAAAGCACTTAAAATGGGTTAAAAACTAGCCGTTGTGGAAAAATCCCATCGTAGGGGTCGACTCATGAGTCGACTCATGCCTCAGGGGTCGACTCATGAGTCGACCTCTGTTGCAACAACCAGAAAATAGGTTTCTGTGACTTTTGGCCTAAAACCGCAGGAGTCGACTCATGCCTTGAGAGTCGACTCATGAGTCGACTCACAGGCCGTGCCAAGCCAAAAATACAGCATGCCAAACTGCTCATTGTGCCATGAGCTGACTCATGAGTCGACTCATGGATTTCAAACATGCATAACTTCAAAAATACAAGTCCAAAAATAATGAAATTTTAGCCAATAGATCACAAATCTTTTGTTCTACCAAATGATACTATTAAATCAGAGTTTTGGTAAAATTATGATTTTACCCCTGAAGAGCACAAAGATTTTTTCAAATAAAAAATATTGGTACCCCTTCAATCTGCTTTGTAATCATCAAAATCAATCTAGGAGCAACATCACTACAGATAGAATTGGAACCTATTGGATCATACATAAAGGGGGAGGCTTTCATTAGTTATAATTAAACTTATGAAGTACCAATTAATATGAATTTAAAAAAAATTCTATTGGATTCATGTTAACCTTGCTAGTACCTGGATAAACTCAATTTCTCTTATACTTCATTTACTTATATAATAAATTTTTAGCCAATTCCTATGCTTGATTTAAAATCTAATTAAATTTAATTCAATGACCTTCAATAGTTAGATGCTTAATTATGGTTAGGATTAATCAAGAAGAAATTCTTGATTTTATTCATCTTGATTTGATCAAGAATCTTGAAGGAAATTTATGAAATCATGTGGGCTGATTTGTGAACGTTTAATTGGGTCCCATATGATGGATGCCTAGCACTAGGTGTGGGCATGGTGAATAATAGGTGGTGCCCTATTTATTTGATCCAAGTATATTATGGCTAGGACTTCTAATATGATTAGGAGAAGGGATCCTAATTTGATTAGGATACCCATTAGATGTCTATTTAAAGGAGCCTAGCCCTACTCAGATAATCTAGTGATCTCCCATCCTTGCCATCACCTATTACTGTGCCCATGCCCCCTCTCTTCTCTTTCTCTAGCCCATGCCCTCTCTCTCTAGGTGTCTCCTTTTGGATCTTAGAGAGAAGTGGGCAGCTTGCTTTCTTAGTGTCAAGTGTTGGCGCCAAGTTGTTGGTGGTTTCATCCTCTTCTCTCAAGTTTGTTGAGAGTTAGTTACAACCACTTCTTATTTATTTTCTTCTTAATTAGTTGAGAGATTAAGAAAGGTCTTAATTCTTCAAGAATCACGAAGGAAAGATCAAAAGGATTTACAAATTGATCCCTATCCAGACTTGTTTAAGTCTATTCAGATTCCGATTTAGGCAAGCAGGATCTAAGAGAAAATAATTAAGGTCAGTCTTATAGATACCTATAAAGGCAGGATGCTTGTGCTGCTGATTCAGAGACTGATCAATCCCAAATCCAGGAATTGAATTGGATTCAACCCTAGTTGCAGGTTAAGCTAAAAGAAAAAGCGATTCAAGTATGTGAATGATTACAAACTTTCTTCATTCATCCTAAAATCAGTTTATGTTAATTTTAGTATATCAACTAGATCCATAGGTACTTTCATATGATGAATGTATGCTTAGATTAAAAGTATTTAATCTAATTTTTTACTTATTTTAGATTTAGAAAAAAATTGAAATCTACATATACTAGCATCTGTAGAAAATCCAATAGTGGTATCAGAGTCACAAATTCATATGTATAACATACCATAAAAGTCTTAAAAAAAAATTTCAAAATTTTGATTTTAGATCATACATGAGATGTATACATTTATGTTCAGATCTGAAAAGTATTTTAGTTCTGATTTTTAATTATATGTGCAATATATAAAAGCATGCGTAGGTTAGAAATTAAATTTTTATGATCTAAATTTTTCATGTATATGACAAATGATGGTATGTTTGGATCTGAAATTAATTTTTAAAAAATTTAAAATTTTCAATATATGCTATATAATTGCATGCATATTCTGAAAGTATTTTGAGAAATCAAAATTTATTTTTTATGTAATGAATTTAGATCTAAAAATTATTTTTATGATATGAATTAGTGTATGCATGAATTATTGGGCATGGGTAGTTTTGCATTAGGTCATGTAATTGGATTGCATCTTAGGTTATGATTAAATCATATTGGATCGAAATCGATATAGCTATTGATTAATCCAAGTCAAGTATTGATTTAGATTAGATCAATTGAACTTATGATTCTACAAGTGTTGTAGATTAGTCAAGTGAACCCTATATATAGAATCGAATCAACGTAAGAATCTAATTTGGCTTCATGACTCGAACTCGATTCACCTAAGCTGACTAAATGAAACCAATAAATCATTTGGTATCTAAGACAAGTTTCGATCGATGATTTTTAATTGAGAGACTACTCACCTAAATAAATGGCGAGCTAATGATGTACCCTCCCATCCGATCTCACTTACCTGATCAATTGGATGATTGGATTCATTAGTTGCTAAGGTATTTTGATTTAGCCCCATACCAGTTAGATCGATCATATGATAACTGATCAGATGAGACCTGACCTAAACCTTCCTAATCAATATTAAGCCTTATGATCTTCCACCATTGTAGAAGTGTGGGTGTGGTACTGGCATTGACTGTTCTCAACTGGTTACAGTGGTTCAATTGGATTAGAAACATACAACCACTCTACTAGTAAAGAATTACTCCAGGGTGAAGATGAGGTTGGGCCCAATATTGTATTATCTGAGAGACTTAATGATGGCTTTACATGTACTCATGAACGGTGGGTCTGGCTTAATTAAGAAATGAGACAATATGTGTTATCTGAGCTCTCATGACTTAAAGATCAAGTCACTGCAATATACTTAGAGAAATATTTGGATAAAGAGTTACCCCATACATCGGTGTGCGTATCATCAATAACTTTATATGAGGTGCACGGCATTGGTGGGATCACGCACCCACTAGAAATCTTGCATTGATCACATCAAATTTTTGCTTTCCACCAGAAGAGTGTCAGAATCCGAAAAATAGTGGGACTCTATTTGCATCTAAAAGTTCTTATAGTAAATATAAATTTAAGTATAAATATCTAACTAAAAATCTCTACTCTCACAGATAAATAATGTCGGCCTCTAACCCACTAGCTTGCATCCTTGAAACCAATCGTTTGACTGGCATAAATTTTAAGAATTGGCTCAAAAATCTCAAGATAGTCCTGACATCCGAGGAGATTGGGTATGTACTTGATCGGACACTCCAGCTTTACCAACCTATCCTACAGCAGAGCAAAGAGCTGCTCTAGACAAGTGGATGGATGATGGCCTTGGGGTGAAGTGCTATATGCTGACTTCCATGTCAAATGAGTTACAGAGCCAGCACGAGCATATGACCGCTGCTCGTGCCATGATCACTCACCCGCAAGAGTTGTACGGTGAACAGAACCAGATCGTACACTTTCAATTATCCAAGTGATTGTTCATATGAAGATACGTAAGTGGCCAGTCAATCCATGATTATTATATATAATAATCTAGGACCTTGAGGAGTTTAAGAAGCTCGGGTTAATATGCAGAGGGAGTTAAAGGTAGATTTGATCCTTCAATCCTTGACTAGTTTATTTAGATAGTTTATCGTAAACTACTATATGAATAAATTGGGACTGCAACTTATCTGAGTTGGTCAATATGCTGGTCACTGCTGAAGGTACCTTGAAAAGCCCAAGGCACTTTATCCTGGAGAGCTTAAAGAAAAAGGATGGATGCCTAGCGAAGGCATGCTCATAATAGAATCTAACATAACGATTTCTTCTACTTTTAGTTGGGTATTGGACTCTGGTTCGAATGCACATATAATACTTCAATGCAGGATCTAATAGGAAATAGGAGATTGAGACAAGATGATATGATCCTTCAGATCGACAATAGAGCAAAATTACTGTAGAAGCTATTCAAACCTACCTCTTCGATTACTGTCAGGCTTTAGATTAGATTTAAAAGATTGTTATTTTATTCTTATAGCTAGTCAAAATTTAATTTCGATTTCTGTACTAGCACGGAATGAATTTATTTTTAATTTAATAAAGACTATTATTTTATTTATTCATAAAATAAATTGGTTACCTCTGATCTTTTAATTGATAGTTTTTATCACTTGCATGTTGATGCTAATATAAACCTTAATGAGCAAGTAGTGAGTACCGTAGGTCAAAAGATATCCAGAGATGAGTTTAACCATCAATACTTATGGCACCATAGGCTTGATCATATTAGAGAAGATAGGATAAACAAATCAAAAAATGATGGAATCCTAGATTTAGTAAAATCTGAGTCAATTCTGATCTGTAAATCATACCTTCGAGAAAAACTGGCTAGGTTATCCTTTGTGGGACAAGGAGAAGGGCCACTGAGTTACTAGCCCTGGTACACACCGATGTGTGTGGCCCATTTGATGTGCAGATCAAAAATGGTTATAGCTACTTCATTATCTTTATTGATGATTTATCACGGTATGGGTATGTGTTTCTCATGAAATAAAAGTCTAAAGTCTTTAAAAGGTTCAGAGAATTCAGGTATGAGATAAAGAAGCAAACAGGTAAACCCATCAAAGTCCTTCGATCTGATTGAGAAGAAAAAATATTTTTAAGTGTTGAATTTTTAAAATATCTTAAGAAGAAAGCATAGTATCTCAATGGACTCCTTCTGGCACACCTCAACTCAACGGAGTATTCGAAAAGAGAAATAGGATCCTATTATATATGGTCCGATCCATAATGAGCTTCACTGATTTATCCATATTTTTTTGATGATACGTCTTACTTATCGCGATGCATATTTTAAATAAGATTCCTTCTAAATCTATCCCTATCATACTATATGAGATATAGCATGGTGAGTCCACAAGTCTATGACCATATAAAATTCGACATCCATCGTTATGGGTTTCTTAATTCCTTTATTTATAGCATTTCAAAGACTTTTAGAATTTTTAAATGTGTAGTAAGGTCATGAAATTCTTAAACAATTTTTAGAATTCCAAAACCTCCTAAACATTTAGTGAAGTCATCATGGTATATTGAGTTCCTAAAATTTTTAAAATCTCCTAAATATTTAGTGAGATCGTGATGGTATATTGAATTTCCAAAACTTCCAAAACCTCCTAAATATTTAGTGAGGTCATGATGACATGAAATTCTAATATCTTATCTTATGTATATAGGCTAGGGTAGGATATGTAGTGTAAGACCCTTTTCTTTTTGTAAAGTTTACACACGATGTTCTTAAATTTTGTGCCCTTTATGTCTTAAGAGGAAGTGATGGCTTCCAAAAAATATAAGATTTTATATCTATCCTTATGGGTTTTTTAAACCCTTTATATATAGCATTTCAAAGATTTTTAGAATTTTTAAATGTGTAGTAAGGTCTGAAATGACTTTTAGAATTCTAAAACCTCCTAAATATTTAATGAGGCCATCATGGTATATTGAATTTTTAAAATTTTCAAAACCTCCAAAATATTTAGTGAGGTCATAATGGTATATTGAATTTTCATAATTTTCAAAAATCTCCTAAACATTTAGTGAAGTCGTGATGACATGAAATTTTAATCTCTTATTTCATGTACATAGACTAGGATAAGAACATGCAGCATGAGATCTTTTTAGAATTTCTTCCTTTGATAAATTAGTCCACACTAATTAACAAATACAACAAATTTTAATCTCATCCAAAGGATTAGAGATTTATTTGTGAGACTCCTTTCATAATTTCTCATATATTAGTCCTCCATCAACTAATATTCCATATAAGCTAATAGGATTAAATCACCAATGACACTATCAATTCTCATCAACTTATATGTGTGTCTCTTTATAATAAATAAATAATTTAAAAACTTCAACTAAGACATATATATATATCATATATATTTACCATATAGATAATATATAAAATAATATATTTTCAATTGACCGGTTGGATTTTCTATCCAATATATAATAGATATAATCTAGAATATTCTTTCCTACCATAGAAATGATAGATCTCCTATTGGATGACTATAAGTCTTCATGCACTCTTTATATGGTCTAATATATCTGTATATAACCTATTATTAGGCATCATCAATTGACAATATCAAAACTATACAAATTGTATAGAAGGCTTAATAAATCCTCGGGCCATAAGAACTTTCTATGTATTGTGATCAGAATAACTCTTTTTTTATGATAGTATTTGGTTTAAGAGTATATTAGTAGTCTAATTCAATATTTGTCTCCTACAAATATGTACAATATTACTAAAAGTCTCCATTCTAGTGATTAAGATATATTATTTTATCACCAATAGTAATAATATACAGCAACCAACATTAAGCATGCTGTCCTAAGTAGACTCATAGGTTGTGAACATATTTAATATTACAAAGAATATAGAATATCATTTCTCCCTATCAATGATCTCTATCATCAACATAAATATCATATAATGTAACATAAGAACAGATTATTTCATCAAATATAACATCAAAGCAATATCCATGAAATATACATGTAATAGAAGATTACTTTATTATCAGATAATAAGATTTATTGGCTTTGTAGGGCATACAATTCTTTCAATAACTAGAGGGGGCTTGAGGAACACTAGCAGAGAGAGTATGTTATATCTTGATGCAACACTCCATTGGAAATTTGGAAAGTGATAGCTCCCTTAAAAAATTTTGTATTTGTCATTGTAATTGGATGTTTTATTGATAGAAATGCTTAGGAAACAATTATTTTGGTTTGTTTAGAGTTGCACAATGTGTTGTCTAGACCTGGATTTCATGGATCTCACAACACAAGAAGAAGTCAATTGTTCTAAACTATCATAAAATTGATATTAGACTGTCTCAAGATCGAAGTTAGTTTTGTATGATTCAAATCAAGGCAAGCTAGACATCTACACAATCTAATCAACTTGCATCACATATCTTTTAGGATTGAGAAAGGCGATACATTAATTAAATACTCAAAACTCTAAGAACCAGAGAAAGAGCCATCATATGGTACAGAAAAAGCAAAAACAAATGTGATAATTGGTTTATTAGTGGATTTATGATAATTTCACTCATTCCCCTTATGTTATCATGCATGTTTTTCACATTTGAAACTGTTAGGAAGGATAGAGATGAGCACTGCTAAAAGGTTAACTTTAGAGAGAGAGAGAGAGAGTTAGCAAAGATCATGAACTAGTTCAATGATCAAATAATATAAAAAGACTCATAAACCAATTGAAATGCATTGACGTTGAAGGTAACTCAGTAATATCCCAAGTCATTTGATTCGTTCGAAGACAAAGATGCCATGCCTAAATCAAGGCCCTGGATTACTACCAATCAAATGATACAATATTCTTGAGCCCCAAATTATCAAAACGAGTATATGCACCCAATATTCTGAATTTTGCATAAAGGATTTCAGATTTCCACTCAAATCCAATCCATTGATCTACGAGTATAGATTATTTTTGTAGCTATCTACGATATGTTGAATCAGTCTATCTCTCATCTCACCTTGCCTACCCTATGTCTTTGGAAATACCTGATCCATGAGTTCATATAGTAAATCAAGTCAATCCTTATCAAGTTGAATAAGAAGTCGCAATCCACCACATTTACTTCCCACCAAATAGTTGCATATCACCCTCGTTAGTTCTTGCTGGAGAATGATATATCTTATGCGGAAGAATGGAAATTTTTAACAAAAATAGCATATGAGAGAATGATATTTTAATATTAAAAATTATGAAAATTAAGAGTAAAGAATGTAAGCTTGAAAGAAGCAAGAAAAATAGATAGCAACAAA
>NC_025999.2:63222151-63399651 GCF_000442705.2 Elaeis guineensis
GTTCATTAGGGGGTTTTCTTTAAAATTTGTCTAATCAAAGCACGATTTAAAATGTAACATGCTGTGTTAATTGCTTCCACCCAAAAATATCTTGGAAGATTGCTTTCACAAAGCATGGTACGGGCCATTTTTTCTAAGGTTCTGTTTTTTCTTTCAACTACCCCATTTTGTTGGGGTGTCCTAGGAGCAGAAAAGTTATGGCCAATTCCATTTTCATCACAAAAGTTTTCGAAATCTTGATTTTCAAATTCAGTTCCATGATCACTTCGAATATTTTGAATTGAAAATCCTCTTTCATTAGTGACTTTTCGGTAAAATTTAGTGAAAATATGAAAAGTTTCATCTTTGTGTGCCAAAAAGAAAACCCAAGTAAAACGAGAGTAATCATCTATAATTACAAAACCATATCGTTTTCCTCCTAGACTAGTTGTTCTAGTTGGTCCAAATAAGTCCATATGCAGGAGCTCTAAAGGTCTAGAAGTTGAAATAACATTTTTGGATTTAAATGAAACTCGAGTTTGTTTACCTAGTTGGCATGCATCACAAATTCTATCTTTTTTAAAATTCAGTTTTGGCAAACCAAGAACTAATTATTTTTTAATTAATTTTGAAAGAGAATGCATGCTAATGTGTGCAAGTCTACGATGCCAAAGCCAACTAGTCTCATTAACTTTAGCATTCAAGGATACTAGGCATTGCATGTCTATTTTGGCTAAATCATTTAAATCTACCATATAAACATTGCCATATCTGTGTCCAATAAATTTAATGCCATCGTTAATAGGACTAGTTACAATGCAAACAGATGATTCAAAAATAACTTTATACCCTTTATCACAAAATTGACTAATGCTTAGTAAATTATGCTTTAAACCACTAACTAGCAAAACATTTTCAATGTATTTGGAGGGAGTGATACCAATGTTACCTATTCCGATGATCTTTCCTTTGCCATTGTCTCCAAAGGTGACCATCCCTCCATCCTTAGCATCAAGCGTGATGAATTATGATTCATCACCAGTCATGTGTCTCGAGCATCCACTGTCAAGATACCATTTCCTGTTTTCTCCTTGGGATACTAGACACATCTGCAAGCAATAGTCAAGTTTTTGTTTTAGGTACCCAAGCTTTCTTGGGTCCTTTTTGGTTAGTCAAAATGGTTCCTATTGGAACCCATATTTTCTTTATAGTTGAGTTTGTAGATTTATCAAAGAGGCAAGTGTATGACTTATGTCCTACTCTACCACATTTGAAATAAGTAATATTGGTAGACTTGTTATTTAAAGAGTTTATATAAATATTTTTCAGATATTTTTGTTTCTTCAAGGGGTTATAGCCAAGTCCAGCCTTATCATATACGGCTTTTTGATTATCAAGAATCATATTGAGTTTGTTTGAACTTAAGGTGAACTTTTCTACTATTGGTTTTAGCTTGGCAATTTCATTCTTTAAGTTTTGATTTTCTTGAAGCAAGGTGGATTTTTCAATTGAAAAGTTTTCAGCTTGTTTCAATAAGGATTGATTTTTTAGTTTTAGCTCTTTGTTTTTCATCCCTAGTTTCTTTAATTCATCAACTAAATCATAGAATGCTTCATGCAATTCTTCAAATGTAAAATTACTAGGGGTTTCAAAAATTACCTCATTTTCGTGTGCCATAAGGCACAGGTTGGCTTGTTTGGTTGAGGTTTCCTCATCGGAGCTTGAGTCATCACTCGCACTCCATGTTGCCATCATGGCCTTCTTCTTGAACTTCTTGGGACCTTTCTTCAGTTGTGGACATTCGGATTTGAAGTGTCCTGGCTTCTTGCACTCGTAGCAGACAAGGGGTTGGTCTTTCTCTTTTTCTTTGCTTTGTTCCCCTTTTGTGAATGGCCTCTTCCTCATCCCCTGTTTCCTTTTTCTCAAAAATTTCTTGAATCTTCGGGTGATGAGAGCCATCTCTTCATCCTGTTCTTCATCTTCAGTGTCATCAGTTTCTTCATCAGGATGAGCTGTGGATCTGAGGGCAATGGTTCTTTTCTTTTTGACTTCTTCCTCTTGATGTTGCTTCATGCTTAGCTCATGAGTCATCAAAGATCCAAGAAGCTCTTCTAGAGGTAGAGTGTTCAAGTCCTTCGCTTCTTGGATGGCAGTCACCTTGGCTTCCCAAGTTCTTGGCAATGACCTGAGAATCTTTCTTACAAGCTCACTGTTAGTATAGGACTTACCAAGACTCTTTAAACTATTAATGATATCAGTAAAACGAGTAAACATTACAGTTATGGACTCATCATGCTCCATTTTAAACAATTCATATTTATGCACAAGCATGTTTATTTTAGACTCTTTTACTTGATTGGTTCCCTCATGGGTTACTTCTAACCTATCCCATATTTCTTTAGCAGATGAACAAGTAGAAATGCGATTAAATTCATTTGCATCAAGAGCACAATAAAGTACATTCATTGCTTTAGCATTTAATTGGACCATCTTCTTATCAACCTCATCCCATTCTTTCTCGGGTTTGGTTGATTCCTCACCATCTATAATTTTAGTGGGTGTGTGAGGACCATTCACTATGATACTCCACATATCATAGTCGAGTGCTTGAATGAATATTTTCATCCGAGCTTTCCAATAGGTGTAATTAGACCCATTGAAAAGTGGAGGTCGGTTGGTGGATTGTCCCTCGGCTAGAGAAGTACCGACGTGGGTTGCCATAGATCTTTGGCTCTTTGATTGTTTAGATCAAAGACGGGCTAGAGCACCGGGCTCTGATACCACTTGTTGCCCAGCTATGCAACCCAAGAGGGGGGGTGAATTGGGTTTCTAAAAATTTTGAGCTTAACTAATGACTTATGAAAAATGTTTGTCAATTGCTAAAAGAATGAGGAGAATAACCTTAGTTCAAGATTAATTGCCTAAAAGCAAGAATGTAAGGAAATAATGAAGAGTTAGAGAGAAGCAATTATCCACACCACAAACAAAAGGATTTATAGTGGTTCGGTGCCAACCTAGCACCTACATCCACTCCCCAAGCTCCTACTTGGGAATTCCAATCCACTATACTTGTATTCAACCCGAATACAAACGTCGGAAACTCCGATACTAGCTATCCCAAGCTAGTCCACTTATTTTTTGGGTACAAGCCAACCCAATACACTCCGATTTCAGGTTCGGATCAATCTTTTCTTGTTTTGGAACCCCTCCAAAAAAAAAACAATCACTCAAAATGAGTAAAATAATTTATAGCATAAATAAGTACAAGAAAAGCTCCTTTAATGAGCGAATATAACTTTAAATACACTTTACTCAAGAGAAGAAGCCCCTTTTTGGATTTCCTCAAAGTGGATGGAGAATTGATTGAGCGCTTGAGGAGTTGGTGAGCTTGGATTGATGGCTTCTTGAAGGCTTTAAATGAGCTCTTGATTAGGGCTGAAAAGTTGGCTTGAGAAACCCTTTCTCTTTTGAATGCTCTTGAATACTCTCTTGAATGCTCTTCTTTTTCTTTTCAATCTCTTTCTTTCTCTTCTTAATCTCTCCTTTGTTTCCCACCTTTTGAATCCTTTTATAGCTTTAAGAAATAGAGAAAAATATTCTAGGCAGAAAAAGAGTCGTTAGAGCACATTAAATGAGTATTAAAAGCACTTAAAATGGGTTAAAAACTAGCCGTTGTGGAAAAATCCCATCGTAGGGGTCGACTCATGAGTCGACTCATGCCTCAGGGGTCGACTCATGAGTCGACCTCTGTTGCAACAACCAGAAAATAGGTTTCTGTGACTTTTGGCCTAAAACCGCAGGAGTCGACTCATGCCTTGAGAGTCGACTCATGAGTCGACTCACAGGCCGTGCCAAGCCAAAAATACAGCATGCCAAACTGCTCATTGTGCCATGAGCTGACTCATGAGTCGACTCATGGATTTCAAACATGCATAACTTCAAAAATACAAGTCCAAAAATAATGAAATTTTAGCCAATAGATCACAAATCTTTTGTTCTACCAAATGATACTATTAAATCAGAGTTTTGGTAAAATTATGATTTTACCCCTGAAGAGCACAAAGATTTTTTCAAATAAAAAATATTGGTACCCCTTCAATCTGCTTTGTAATCATCAAAATCAATCTAGGAGCAACACTTCGCAGTACCCTTGTTCTTAAAGGAGCGCTCAATGGGACCACCTCCGGTCATCCTCTTCTCCTTCCTCTACCAGATCTTCGCCTGATGCCTCTCCGCAAAGCATCCACCCGGCAATCTACAGCCTCAGCGGCCAGATCTCAAGCTCCGACCTCCCCTCCAGTTTTCCAGGCTCCTCCTGCTCCTCCGGCAATGGTGGTTGGTGTGGAGCAATTCGACTTGCTGGTTCAGCAGGTCAGAGGCCTCACTGAAGCGGTATAGGCCATGCAGTAGCAGCAACAGCCGTAGGCATCAATACAACTAGATAGAATGTTGCCGGAACTCCAAAATTCGGCAGTAGGATGGGCCACTTGGGCCAGTCGCCTCATCTTTCTCGGAAAGACGAATCCGAGGGTGGAGAGCCCTCAGTCAGATCATGATTCTACTCCTGGAAGATCTCTACCTCCATTCTGCCAGAAAACCCTCGAGACTCATAGTCGAGAGGATTTTCTGGATCGAAGGCTCCAAGAGATGAACCGTCGGATCGAAGAACTCCACCACGCTCCCCCCACTTATGGTGAGGATATTTGTACTGACCCTCCCTTCTCTCAAATGATCATGCATGAACTGATCCCGCCAAACTTCAAGCTCCCTCAATTTGAAAGCTACGATGGGACTTCGGACCTAGTTGACCATTTGGAGGCCTTCCGGACAATGATGCTACTTCATAGCGCGCCAGACGCCATCTTGTGCCGAGCTTTCCCATCCACCTTGAAGGGAGCAGCCAAAAACTGGTACTCGATGCTGAAGTCGGGTATCATCTTTTCTTTTGATCAGATGAGCCACCAGTTTGTGGCTCATTTTGTTAGCAGCCGGCATCTCCGAAGAGGTTCGGAGTCCCTCATCAACATCAAGCAGAGGGAGGGGGAGTCCATTCGGGCTTACGTCAACCGTTTCAATATCGTCGTGTTGGAGGTCCGAAACTTGGACCAATCGGTCGCGATGGCCACTCTGAAAGATGGCCTTCAGAAGAATGACCTTTTATTCTCCTTGGAAAAGAAGTACCCTAGGAATTTTGCTGACTTGTTGGCTCGGGCCGAAGGGTACGCCCGAGCAGAAGAAGCCTTCAAGATGAAGGATGAGGAGACTGCGAGAGAGCGGCAGGCGGGAGACTCGAGTAAGTCTACAGTCGAAAAAGGGCTGAGAGAAGCTCGGCCGCGTTCTCGAACTCCTTTCGGGCACAGGCACACCCAGACTCCTCCCCGAACATGCAGGCAGAGAAGCCCGGAGCGTCGGGTTCGGCGGGGCTCTCCCCCAGGAAGATTCCACAACTATGCCCCCCTCAATGCATCGAAAACCCAGGTGCTGATGGAAGTCAGAGAGCAGCTCTCAAGGCCAGAAAAGATGCGCACACACCCCAGGAAGTACAATCCTAATAAGTTCTGCCTCTACCATCGTGACCACGACCACGACATAGAGGAATGCATTCAACTCTGAGATGAGATCGAGGAGCTCATCAGATGAGGTCGGCTCGACAGGTTCATTCGACGTCGGCCTGAGGGTAGAGAGGATCGACCAAGGGTCCTGTCGCAACCTGAGCCGTCGAGGAGGGAAGAGCCGCCCGGAGATCGACCACTAATTGGGATAATCAACTCTATCTCTAGAGGACCTCGACGGGGAGCAGACCTTCTACAGCCATGAGATTTGAAAAACTTGTAAATACATTGCGAATGACTTTGCTTTAAATCAAGATTCCTTTCAGATTTGCACATCTTCCCCTTTTGGCATGGACTTGTAATGACAAGGGATAACCCCTTCAGACAACGAAAACAACACCTAATATGGGTGAAATCGAAGGCCCGATTATTTTTAGACCGGATGGGGGGAGAGGCCCTACAGCGCCCATACGCGCCCCCATAACCATGTTAGGGACAGGAGGAGAACCTCGCCCTAACATGAGCAAGGTCGAAGGCCCGATTATTTTTAGACTGGATGGGGGGAGAGGCCCTACAGCGCCCATATGCGCCCCCACAGCCTTGTTAGGGACAGAAGGAGAACCTCACCCTAACATGAGCAAGGTCAAAGGCCTGGTTATTTTTAGATCGGATGGGGGGAGAGGCCCTACAGCGCCCATACGCGCCCCCACAGCCATGTTAGGGACAGGAGGAGAACCTCGCCCTAACATGAGTAAGGTCGAAGGCCCGATTATTTTTAGACCGGATGGGGGGAGAGGCCCTACAGCGCCTATATGCGTCCCCAAAGCCCTGTTAGGGACAGGAGGAGAACCTCCCCCTAACATGAGCAAAATCGAAGGCCTGGTTATTCTGAGACTGGATGGGGGGAGAGGCCCTGCAACACCCATATGTGCCCCCACAGCCCTATTAGGAGCGGAGAAAGAACCTCATCCTAATCTGAGCTGAGATCGATTGCATCAGAAGTAGGGGAAGAACATCGTCCTGGCGCCAACTAATGTCCGGTCATTCGAGACCGGATAAGAAAAAGGGAACCTTCTCAGCGGCCCCTTCGCGCTCTCGTGACCCCACTAAGAGCAAAGGGAAAACCCTCACTCGAAAAAAGAAAAAGAAAAAAGGGGAAGGGGGTTAAAAAGGAAAGCGACGAACTGCGTCAGCGACGAATGAAAAATAAATTACATCAAAGATACAGGGAACCTCGTCTTAGCAAGGATTGGGGTTCTTATCAAAATTCTCGATCTCCAAGAGAGCTCTCAACACAGGTCGAGGATAAGACGGCTACCTCAGGGCGACGAGAAGCTCAGACCTCTAAGCTCGAACTCTGAAAGGAGGCGTCAAACCCGAGTGGCCCCGGATAAATCTACGGCCATGAGCAAAAGGATGGGTCAACGTGACGGCAATCGGGTACCTCCGAACGGCATCAATATCGAGCAAGGCAAAAGCCGAAAGAAGCTCGACAAACAATAATTCAACATGTGAGTAAAAGAGGTAACGAAAAATTTCTTTCTCATGTCATTAATTAAGTATACATTACAGAGCCCTTGTGGTTGAAGAAGAAAGATGACAAGAAAAGTAAGCCGATGCAGCGATGACCAAGAACCTCCAGACGACATCGGCATCGAAAAAAAAAAAAACAAACAAACAACAACAAACAAACAAATGGCAAAAGAAGACACATAGAAGGACGAAAGGCAAAAAGAGCCCTAAGGGGGCCCGGCTTCCTCCGACTTTGAACTTTCGGCTTCGACCCTCATCAGGGAGTGCCTTAAGCTCTTGACTTCTTCTTCCAATTCTTTCTCCCTCATTAGCATCTCCACGTATCTCTGATGAAGCCGCTGGCTTTCATTCTCCACCTCTCGATGCCTCTTTCTCAGGACCTCGAATTCCGCCTCCACATCCTTGACTGCCTGCTACTCGTATACCAGCTGGATCTTCAATTACTGCAGCTCGGCCTTCCCCTCCCCAAGGACGACAGATAGCTCTTCTATGGTTCCTCTCAGGGATTGGAGTTCGTTGGGATCCCGAACAGGAGCAAACTGAGCTCCTTCAGCTAGCTGCCTTTGAAAGTGGACAACCTCGTCGGTCGCCATCTTGAGCTTCCCCCTGTAGTCGTCCACCTGCTTACACCAGCCGGCCCGATATGCATTATAGTTCACCTCGGCATCTTGAAGCTACTGCTGAAGGTTGGAGAACTTCTTCGACCATTCTTGGTCGCAGTCGGCCCGAGTCGAAAGTCAGGATGAGCTCCCTTCCAACTGGCTGATCTTCTCCTACGCAGGCGACAGTTCCGCTCTGAGAGAGCTGATTTTGGAAGCTTGAGCCCAAGACCGATCGCTGGCGTGCTTCTTGTGTTCCTCTAGCTCCTTCTCGAAGTTCGCCTTCCTCCGACTGTACTCCATGATCCCCTTCACGTGGAGGTTCCAGAAGTAGGTGGCCTCCGCAGTGGCCTCAGAGTGGCTCTCCCTCAACCCGCGAAGTTCATTCTCCATCTCCTTCGATCTTTTTGTTAAATGATGAACTTTCTTCCTCAGATGTTGGATTGTGGACTTCAACGGAACTCCCTGTGGCAAGGGAAGCGCTTTGGCAGGACACTGCCATCGGGAGATAAAAGTGTCAAGGCGCGTCTCATTGCAGAAAGAAAAGAAAAAGAGTGGAGAAGCCCTCCATAAGGAGAAACCCAATTTTATTGATTGAGTGTTTCTTAAAGACAAAAGGAAAAAAAAAATTGCAATAAAAGAAAAATACAAAGTCAGAGGTCTCAGACCTCTGAAATAGGAGTTGGGGAGCTCAGTGTTCTTAGAAGGGGAGCTGCGGTGGCAGCGGCAGTGGGAGAGGGTCTGGCTTCGTCTTCAGACGCCTCATCCAAGAAGCTGAGGTCGAGCTCGAAAAATTTTTTGACCACCTTCTCTTGACAGAGCTCGAACCCTTTGATGAATGCTTCTTGGCCGAACTTGACGTTCAGGTCTCTCATCTCTGCAGAGGCTTTGAACTCCTCCACCGCTAGGACCCTGGCCTCCGAGATCAGAACCGGAATCTGCTCCATCAAATTTGCGACCTCGGCCTCCGCCTTCTTCACCATCTCCTCCGAGGCCTGCTTTTCTCTCTCAAGGGCCTCCTGGAGGTTGGCTACCTCGGCAGCCTTTTCTTTGAGGCGAGAGACTTCGGCCCGGTGACCCTCCTCTGCCTGGATGGCATCCCTCCTCGCCCGGTTCATCACCTCGATGTTGGTGAGGAGCTGGTGCCCGATCTGCAAGGGCGGCCAGGAGGTCAGAATGAAAGTTGAGAAGCTAATTAAGTAGAGGTGCGAGGGGAAGCAGGAAAGTGAATCTGTTTACCTCGAGATAGGACCCTAGAGAGTCCCAAACCCGCTGCTCGGGGTCAGTGCGAATGATCCTCTGGATGACTTCAGGCAGGATGCAGTCGTCGACCAGTCGCTTTATCAGGTCCCTGTCATTA
This sequence comes from Elaeis guineensis, assembly GCF_000442705.2. Classification (NCBI taxonomy): domain Eukaryota; kingdom Viridiplantae; phylum Streptophyta; class Magnoliopsida; order Arecales; family Arecaceae; genus Elaeis; species Elaeis guineensis. The sequence goes on from NC_025999.2 coordinate 63,231,175, forward strand.
AGGGGATTCTTCCCCGACTCTTCTTCAGAACCGTGGGACTCTTCGATGGTGGCTTGACGGCTACTCACCCTGCGGGCCACCGTCTTCCTTCTCCTCCCCCTCTCAACCCCTGGCACCTCCTCGAAGCGGGCTCCCGAAGCGGGAACCTCAGCGGGAGAACTCCTTGAAGAGGCCCGGGGAGCCGGAGGTTCGGCGTCTGGAGGAACGTCGACCGTGAGAGCCACTTGGGCAGGTGTGGCCGAGCTCGTTTCCTCCGTTCTGGCCTTCTTTGCTGACCCGGAGGCCGCAGCGCCTTTCCTTTTGTGGACCCTGAGGCCCCTGGCAAGCATTCGTGCTGCTTCGGCGTCCATTCCTGAAAAAAAAAAAAGAGGATTAGCAATGAGATGAAAAGGGAAGAGGTGACACGCAAAAAAAAAAAAAGAAGAGAAAAGAAGAAAAAGAAAAAAAGAGAAAGGGAAGAAGAGAAGGAAGAAAGAAGAAGAAAGAAAAGATGGAATACTCGCAGGATCCAGGGGGCTTAAGCCGATGTTGAACAAAAACTGCTCCTTCAGAAGATTGAGAAAGGAAGGAGTTGGATAGCTAAGAAGCTTCCGCACGGCCTGAAGGTCGTCTTCCCCCAAGCTGGGAGCCCGATGGACAGAGTCCCTCAGGGAGCCCTAAGGGGGCAATCCCAGCTTCAAGGTCGGACATTGGACGTAGAGGTACTTTTTCTTCCAGTTATGGATTGAAGAGGGAGCACCGTTCAGCAACCCCTTCTTGCCGAACTGGAGAGAGAAGTACCACCAGTCCTTTGCCGAGGGGTGGCACTTGAAGGTGTAAAAATACCTAAACAAAGAAGGAGATGGCTGAACTTCGACTACGTGGCAAAGGGAGAGGAACCCTATCAGAAACCTAAAGGAATTCGGTGCGATTGAAGCTAAAGAAATATCTAAAAAATAAAAAAGAGCGACGACGAAGGGTGGGAGCGGAAGTCGGAGCCCAATACGGAAGGCCTCCTGGTACAGGTAGAAACGGCCAGGTGGGGGGTGCTAGCCCGGTCGGCGGGACCAGGAAGCTCCAGATCGTACTTCGGAGGAACTCCATACTGAACCTTTATCAGTAAAAGTTCATCCGGAGTCAAAGAACAGGGAATGGCGCCTGGTGCAAAAATCAGGCGAGCCCCAGCCCTAGATGTGGGTTCGTCTACAGTATGAGGGTTTTGGGGGACTGAGATGGACGAACTCTTGGAACCGCTAGAGGTGGAGGCACCAGAAGATATTTCAAGCAAGGACCCCAAAAATCATGAAGAAATCAGGCGAAATAAGAGCTGAAAGGCTCGTGGGGGACCTAACAAGAGGGATGCAACAGAAGGAAAATGGGGGAGAAGGGACACCTAGATGGCGAGAGAAGGAACGAAAGTTTCGGGACTAACCTAAGTCACTCCGAAGGATGTAGAGGTGCAAGGATAGGGATGACTCAAAGAACACCTAGGGCCAAGGAAGGTCAGAGCTCTCAGAGAGAAGGCGGCCACCAACAGAACTCTCAGGCAGAATGAAACTCCTGGAGGCAGAAAGATGGGTTTAAATAGACCCTGGGATCCGGTGCTATAATGATCGCGGATCTCCCCAAGCCAATCCATGCTCACCACGTGTCCCACTCGCCACAGCAGGCGGCTAAAAGTGGCTGGCAGCTGACAAAGCCATTACTGCATCATACCTGGGACGACGCTCCAGCGAGAATTCCGAAAGGTCTCTTCGGATCGCCCCGATTTGAAAAGACTCCAGCACGCGCGCATTAAATGCTAGGATTTTCGAGGGCGGTCATGCGTGGGATTCAAGAGAGCAACTTCGGCTGTGAAAATTTCTCTGTACTTTCTTCATTCGAAACTCGAACTCGGAAGTAGGAGGACTGGTGTTGGGTATAAAATACCCCCAGCCGAAGTTCGTGTCAAGAGTGACCCTCTAGGGATTTCGCCGATGTCCGACCTTCGGTGATATCTTTTCGAACCTCTCCGACGGCCGAGCCTCCGCAACATTCCCAAGTTTTGCCGACGGATAAACCCCTACCAGTGTCAACCGGATTCTCCATAAGGGACGGACTCCATCCAAGTTTCTATGGTGGTTGACCACCTTCTAGACTTCGTCCAGACTCCTACGGGAGCCGGACCCCTTCCCCGAACTCCAACTGCTGGTAGACTTCATCCAGACTCCTACGGGAGCCGGACCTCTTCCCTGAACTCCAACTGCAGATAGACTTCGTCCGGACTCCTACGGAAGCCGGACCTCTTCCCCGAACTCCAACTGTAGGTAGACTTCATCCGGACTCCTACGGGAGCCAGACCCCTTCCCCGAACTCCAACTGCAGGTAGACTTCGTCCGGACTCCTATGGGAGCCGGACCTCTTCCCCGAACTCCAACTGTAGATAGACTTCGTCCGGACTCCTACGGGAGTCGGACCTCTTCCCCGAACTCCAACTGCAGGTAGACTTCATCCGGGCTCCTATGGGAGCTGGACCTCTTCCCTGAACTCCTGTTGCAGGTAGACCTCACCCGAACTCCTACAAGGGTCGGACTTCGAGCTTTTACTGCAAGCGACCCACTTCGAGCTTCTACTGCAAGTGACCCACTCCAAGCTTCTGCTACAAACGATCTACTTCAAATTTCTACCACGAGCGGTCCGTGCCGGATTCCCACTATAAGCCTTCACCCGAGCTTCCATTGTGGATGAATTCCTTCCGAATTTCTATTGCAGACAGGCCTCGATCGAGATTCCTCGACGAATGATCTCCATCTGGGCTTCTACGGAGATCGAACTCCAACCGAACTTCTATAGCGGACAAATTTCGGGCTCACGGAATCCAGCAGCTGGACCCCTCCAGTGGATGAATCTCTCCAGCGCCATCCGACATCCACCATCGGTCGACCCTCTATCAAATTCTGTGCGAAATCGGACTGCGTCTGCGGAAAGCCTCTGATCGAGCTCCTATGGCAAGTGGCCCTCGCCTGTAGCCTCAATGCCCAAGGCACCCAACAGTAGAAGGTTCGCCAGCAACATCCGAGCTCCTCTCAGATGGATAGCTACCTCTCTCCACCAGGCACCTCAACCGAGCTTCGACCGACAGGCCGGACCCCTAGCAGGCCATAGTAACAGCCATGACTCTGCTCCACTTTCTGCAACGGATATCACGCGGCTCCATCACTCCCTGGTAGGCCACAGTAATGGCCACGACTCTGCTCCACTTCCTACGATGGATACCGCGCGACTCCTCCACTCTCTAGCAAGTTGCGACAACAGACGCCGCTCCACTCCCCGCAACAGACTCTATGTGGCAGGCCATGGTGATGGCCACGATTCCACTCCACTACTCTTCGTAACAAACTCCTCCTGGCCTCGAACGGCCCACTGCCAGACGGTTACAAACGTTGCTATCAGTCTATTGCACCCTCTGCTTATAAAAAGGGGACCCAGATACGTTATTCTCTGAGCTCTAATTTCTATCTCAAAACTCTGCTAAAATTTTTGTTCGAGCACTCCATTCTTGTTGAGGCAGAGAACTGACTTGAGCATCGGAGGGTCTTGCCAGAGTACCCCCAACTCCGGTTTAGACTTCCCTTGCAGGTCCCGGTGGTGACCGCAGCTCCCTCGACTCCAGCTTCTCCAACGCCGATGGATTTTTGCATCAACATTCTTCATGTTGATCAAATGAAGAAAAAAAAGAGAGAAGATATGGATATCATATATCTCTGACCCTACCAACTTGGTCATATTAATGAGTTAAGAATTAACAAGTTATATAAAAAAAATTTTTTTTGATTCTTGGATTTTGAATCATACAGAACTTGTGAATCTTGTCTTATGGGTAGATGACCAAGACTTCATTTACTAAACATAAAGATAGAGCGAGTGACTTTTGGGCCTAGTACATATACATGTTTGTGGCCCAATATCAACTCAGGTCAGAGGTGGATACTCATACTTCATCATATTTGTTGATGATTTATCAAGATTTGGATATGTGTATTTAATGAAATATAAATCTGAAGTCTTTGATAAGTTTAAGGAGTACCAAAGAATGGTTGAGAAATAAATAAGTAAGAGTATTAAAGCTCTTCGATTTGATCGAAAAGAAAAATACTTAACTAGTGAGTTTCTTGATCATTTTAAAAAAAATAAAATTCTCTCTGAATGGACTTTCCCTTATACTTCACAATTCAATGGTATTGCAAAAAGGAGGAATCGCACCTTATTAGATATGATACGGTTCATGATGTACTTCACAGATCTTCTGATCTCCTTCTATAGATATACTCTTAAGACTACAGCATATATCTTAAACAAAGTACCAACTAAATTCATTACTAGCACTCTATATAAGATATAAAAAGATAGGAAGCCCAACCTTAAACATCTAAAGATATGGGGCTATCCTACTTATATCAAGAATATTGAAGGATATAAGCTTAGTGCTAGATCAGATAAGTGTAGATTTGTAGGTTATTTTAAGGAGAGTATAAGATACTACTTCTATCACTCTACTCAAAAAAGATGTTTGTTAGTAGGCATGCTATCTTCTTAAAAAAAAAATTTATCTAAGAAAGAGGCAGTGAGAGAACAGTTGAACTTGAGGAAGTTCAAGACCTACAATCTAATCAGAAGCAACAAATGGATAGTCCACAAGTTGATCCTCAACCTGAAGTGCCCATTGATGAGGCACAACCACTATACACACCTTCTCTTCGAAGGTCAAATAGAGTATGTAATGTATCACTCAGGTATGGATTTATCATTAAAAATGATAATATGCCATACATTATTGAGAATGATGATCCCATGACCTATTCAAAAGCTATCATGAGTAGTGACTCTGATAAATGGCTTGAAGTCATGAAATTCGAAATGGACTTTATGTATACCAACCAAGTTTGAACTTTGGTTGATGCACCTAAGGGTGTGACCCCAATCGACTGTAAATGGGTCTTCAAGAAGAAGATTGGAACAGATGGCCAGGTAGAAACCTATAAGATCAGGCTAGTGGCAAAAGATTTCAGATAAAGGCAAGGTGTTGTCTATGAAGAAATTTTTTCATCTATAGCCATGCTCAAGTTTATTTGAATTATGCTTGCTATAGCTGTATATCATAACTATGAGATCTGACAAATAGATGTTAAGACTACTTTCCTCAATGAAAACCTTAAGGAAGAAGTTTATATGACTCAGTCAGAGGGATTTATCTCTAGTTGGAGGGCAAATCAAATATGCAAGCTAAAAGATCTATTTATGGATTAAAGCAGACGTCGAAGAGTTGGAACATCCATTTTGATGAGATAGTCAAATCATTTAACTATATCAAAAATATAGATAAACCATATGTGTATAAGAAGACTAGTGAGAGTGCCATTATCTTCTTAATTTTGTATGTAGACGACATACTGCTCATTGAAAATAATATCTCAATATTACAATCGGTCAAAACATGGCTATTGTTGGTGCAAAAATCCGCCTGCATTGGAGAAGCTGGAGTTGAGGAAGCCGCGGTCGCCGCCGGGACCTGCAAGGGAAGTCTAAACCGGAGGTGGGGTTGCTCCGGCAAGACCCTCCGACGCTCAAGTCAGTTCTCTGCCTCAATAAGAATGGAGTGCTCGAACGGAGAATTTAGCAGAGTTTTTGAGATAAGGCAAAAGAGCTTAAGGAATAACGTATCTGAGTCCCCCCCCTTTTATAAGCGGGGGAAGCAACGGACTGATGGCGACGTCTGCAACCGCCTGGTAGTGGGCTGCCCATGGTCAGGGGAATTGATTGCGAAAGATAGTGGAGCAGACACGTGGCCATCATCATATTCCGCCACATAGGGCCTGCTGCAGGTAGTGGGGCGGCGTCCGTTACTGCTAGTTGTCAGCGAGTAGTGGGATCGTGCAGCACCTGCCGCAGGGAGCGGAGCAGCATCATAGCTGTCGACACAGCCTGTCAGAGAGTAGTGGGATCGTGCAGCACCTGCCGCAGGGAGCGGAGCAGCATCATAGCTGTCGACACAGCCTGTCAGAGAGTAGTGGGATCGTGCAGCACCTGCCGCAGAGAGCGGAGCAGCATCATAGCTGTCGACACAGCCTGTCAGAGAGTAGTGGGATCGTGCCGCACCTGTCGCAGGGGGAGGCGGAGCTGCGTGGAATCCGCTACAGGATCATGGCAGTTATTGTTATCTGCCAGGGGACACAGATCTGTTGATCAAGGCTCGGCAGTGGTCGGAGTTCGGCCTTTGTAGGAGTCCGGGAGGAGTCTGCCTGCGGTTGTAGTCGTTGGCGCCAGGGATGATGCTCGGCCCCTTTAAGGCTCGGCTCCTCCTGCAATTGGTACCGAGAGCGGAGCCCGGGCGGAGCTGCAACTGCTGTCGATGGTGGAGCCCGGCTCCCGTAGGAGTCCGGGCGGAGCCGTTTTGCTGTTGATGGAGGAGCCCGGCTCCCGTAGGAGTCCGGGCGGAGCCGTTCTGCTGTTGATGGAGGAGCCCGACTCCCGTAGGAGTCCGGGCGGAGCCGTTCTGCTGTTGATGGAGGAGCCCGGCTCCCGTAGGAGTCCGGGCGGAGCCGTTCTGCTGTTGATGGAGGAGCCCGGCTCCCGTAGGAGTCCGGGCGGAGCCGTTCTACTGTTGATGGAGGAGCCCGGCTCCCGTAGGAGTCCGGGCGGAGCCGTTCTGCAGTCGATTTCGGCTGCGAGTAATTTATACCCAACACCAGTCCCCCTACTTCCGAGTTTGAATTTCAAGCGAAGGAAGTATGCAGAGGGAGATGTGCGCAGCCAGAATCGTCCCTTCGAATCCTGCGCACTGCCGCCCCTATTTAATGCGCGCACGTCAGAGTCCATTTTTCGGTGAAGGTGACTTGAAAAGTCTTTTCGGAACCCCCGCTGAAATGCGATCCCAAGCGTCGCTTTGCGGGAATTTGTGAACGGTCAACCCTCGATGGCGGTGAAGGGGATAAGCGCGCCACGCGGCACACCTTAGTTGGCCCAGGAATACTCGCCGCCATAACTGCGCCAGGATCCATCGGCTATTTAAACCCCTCGGCCCCTTCGTAGCTTCATTCTGGCGTTGTTCTTTCATCTGAGAGCTCTGCTTCTCTCGCCCCAGTCCCTGTCTCCTTCCCTTAAACCATTTTATCTACTTGGGAGGCTGTCCTCGAGGGAATTCTTAGGGTTTGGAGGAAGGAGAGAAGGAGAATGGCGGCCGGTGAGAATCTCTGCCGCTCTAGAGGGAGCCCAAGAAAGAATTCCTTCAACAACAGGGGTTTAATAACGGGGGCTGTCGGGGAAGCTATTCTGCCCGCGAATCTCGAGGCAGCAAGGCGGGGTGATACCGGTCAAGAGGACAGAATAGACGTCACAAGCCACGATGGGATCCTTGACGCCGTCGGGGCCGAGAGACCAGAGACGGTCGGCGTTGACGGTGGGGCAGTAGAACTTGTTGCAGGGGCGGTGGAAGTAACGCATGCCGACCTTGCCGGAGCGTCTCGGGTGGCGGCCGTCGTTGCCCCCTCCGCCTCCGGGGATCTACCCCACCCCCTTTCTGCCAAGGTTGGGACCTCAGGAACAGAATGAGGTGGGATGGGCGAGAGCTGTTACACGCACTGGGGCATGCGATTGAGAAGGACAGAGACAGAGTTCGTGGCTCGGAGCGGTCCCCGGTTCGTCCTGCCCGAACCATGCCCGCGATACTTGCGATGACGTGTATCTTTTTTTTTTTTTTTTTTTTTTTCCTGACCCACCGGGTCCTGTAATGTGTACTTCTGTTAAATGAAAAAATGATTTCAGTACCTTGTTTGCATCTTGTGTTAAATAGTTGTCTGCCGGACTTCTTCGTTTTCCTTTCGTTCTCTTCGTCTGTGTTACGTTGTTCCAAGGTCGTCGGCGACTTTTTCAGTTCACGTGGGGTCGTCATTTGACGAGCTCCTTTTCAGCTTTTGTGCCGTTCGGGGATACCCACTTGTCAGGTTCGCCCGGATTCTTCTCCGCTGAAGTCGGGGCCAAGTTCGGCCCCCTTGATAGTCCGAACGGAGAAGCCCTCCGGGAGTTGGAGTAGCTCGATTCTCGTAAGAGCCAGGGCAGAGTTTTTCTGCAATCAAAGTCATAAGTAAAGTCCGACTTCCGTAGAAGTCCGGACGGAGTTGTCCTGTAGCTATCATTGGCGGTGGAGCCCGGCTCCCGTAGGAGTCCGGGCGAAGCCTTTGTTGCTGTCGATGGCAGGGCCCGGCTCCCGTTGGAGCCCGGGCGAAGCCTTCTTAGCGGCGGAACCCGGCTCCCGTAGGAGTCCGGGCGAAGTTTTTTTTTTTTTTTTTTGCGGCGGAACCCGGCTCCCGTAGGAGTCCGGGCGAAGTCTTCCCGGCGTAGGGACCCGACTCCCGTAGGAGTCCGGGCGAATTCTTTTTTGCGGCGGAACCCGACTCCCGTAGGAGTCCGGGCGAAGTCTTTTTTGCGGCGGAACCCGGCTCCCGTAGGAGTCCGGGCGAAGTCTTCCCGGCGTAGGGACCCGGCTCCCGTAGGAGTCCGGGCGAAGTCTTTTTTGCGGTGGAACCCGGCTCCCGTAGGAGTCCGGGCGAAGTCTTCCCGGCGTAGGGACCCGGCTCCCGTAGGAGTCCGGGCGAAGTCTTTTTTGCGGCGGAACCTGGCTCCCGTAGGAGTCCGGGCGAAGTCTTCCCGACGTAGGGACCCGGCTCCCGTAGGAGTCCGGGCGAAGTCTTTTTTGTGGCGGAACCCGGCTCCCGTAGGAGTCCGGGCGAAGTCTTCCCGGCGTAGGGACCCGGCTCCCGTAGGAGTCCGGGCGAAGTCTTTTTTGCGGCGGAACCCGGCTCCCGTAGGAGTCCGGGCGAAGTCTTCCCGGCGTAGGGACCCGGCTCCCGTAGGAGTCCGGGCGAAGTCTTTTTTGCGGCGGAACCCGGCTCCCGTAGGAGTCCGGGCGAAGTCTTCCCGACGTAGGGACCCGGCTCCCGTAGGAGTCCGGGCGAAGTCTTTTTTGCGGCGGAACCCGGCTCCCGTAGGAGTCCGGGCGAAGTCTTCCCGGCGTAGGGACCCGGCTCCCGTAGGAGTCCGGGCGAAGTCTTTTTTGCGGCGGAACCCGGCTCCCGTAGGAGTCCGGGCGAAGTCTTCTTGGCGGCGGAACCCAGCTCCCGTAGGAGTCCGGGCGAAGTCTTTTTTGCGGTGGAACCCGGCTCCCGTAGGAGTCCGGGCGAAGTCTTCCCGGCGTAGGGACCCGGCTCCCGTAGGAGTCCGGGCGAAGTCTTCCCGGCGTAGGGACCCGGCTCCCGTAGGAGTCCGGGCGAAGTCTTTTTTGCGGCGGAACCCGGCTCCCGTAGGAGTCCGGGCGAAGTCTTCCCGGCGTAGGGACCCGGCTCCCGTAGGAGTCCGGGCGAAGTCTTTTTTGCGGCAGAACCCAGCTCCCGTAGGAGTCCGGGCGAAGTCTTCCCGGCGTAGGGACCCGGCTCCCGTAGGAGTCCGGGCGAAGTCTTTTTTGCGGCGGAACCCGGCTCCCGTAGGAGTCCGGGCGAAGTCTTCTTGGCGGCGGAACCCGGCTCCCGTAGAAGTCCGGGCGAAGTTTTCCTGGCGTAGGGACCCGGCTCCCGTAGGAGTCCGGGTCTTCCACTTTGCTCATGTCAGGACGAGGTTCTTCTCCTGTTCCTGACAGGGCTGCGGGGGCACATATGGGCGTTGCAAGGCCTCTCCCCCCATCCGGTCTGAAAGAACCGGGCCTTCGACTTTGCTCAAGTTAGGGCGAGGTTCTCCTCCTGTCCCTAACAGGGCTGTGGGGGCGCATATGGGCGTTGTAAGGCCTCTCCCCCCATCCGGTCTAAAAGAACCGGACCTTCAACTTTGCTCAAGTTAGGGCGAGGTTCTCCTCCTGTCCCTAACAGGGCTGTAGGGGCACATATGGGCGTTGCAAGGCCTCTCCCCCCATCCGGTCTAAAAGAATCGGGCCTTCGACTTTGCTCAAGTTAGGGCGAGGTTCTCCTCCTGTCCCTAACAGGGCTGTGGGGGCACATATGGGCGTTGCAAGGCCTCTCCCCCCATCCGGTCTAAAAGAACCGGGCCTTCGACTTTGCTCAAGTTAGGGCGAGGTTCTCCTCCTGTCCCTAACAGGGCTGTGGGGGCACATATGGGCGTTGCAAGGCCTCTCCCCCCATCCGGTGTAAAAGAACCGGGCCTTCGACTTTTATAAGGTTGCCCTCTCGTTCTTGATACCGCCTGCTTGAATTGTCCTAAGACAAATGGGCACGCATTTTTTGATTAGGACGAAATCACTGGTAGTACATCCACAAGTTTTCTGAGCTCCACGGTCGCGGGAGGTCAGCTCCCCCGAGCTCCCTGAGATAATAAGTTCCAGGTCGGACTACTTCCTTGACCTCATAAGGTCCCTCCCAGTTTGGGGCAAGCTTCCCCTAGCTCTGAGGTTGTGAGACAGCAGCTCGTCGGAGTACTAGATCCCCTGCTTTGAATGCCTTGTTCTTCACTCGGGCGTTGTAATATCGGGCAACTTTCTGCCTGTAGGCTGCCATTCGAACCTGAGCAATCTCTCATCTTTCTTCCAGTAGGTCGAGGTTGGCTCTGAGACTTTGCGCGTTTTGGGGTTCGTCGAATGCCACGACTCGTGCCGACGGGAGCTTGAGCTCGATCGGGATGACGGCTTCCGTACCAAAGGCTAGAGCAAAGGGAGTCTCTCCTGTAGGCAACTTCTGGGTGGTCCGATAAGCCCATAGTACATGATAAAGTTCGTCTGCCCAAGTCCCTTTTGCTCTTTCGAGCCTGGTCTTAATCCCCTGCAAAAGGGTTCTGTTTGTTACCTCGGCTTCGCCGTTCGCCTGAGGATGGGCCACTGATGTAAATTTGTGGGAGATGTTTAGGTCTTCACAGAATTCAGCAAATCTGGCTCCCGCGAATTGCCGTCCATTATCAGTGATGAGGGTTCTAGGTAAATCGTACCTGCACACGATCGATTTCCAGACAAAATCTTGCACTTTCGCTTCTGTGATCTTGGCCAGTGGCTCGGCCTCGACCCATTTGGTGAAGTAGTCGATCGCTACAAGGAGGAATTTCCTCTGACCAGACGCCATGGGAAAGGGGCCAAGAATATCCATTCCCCATTGCGCAAAAGGCCATGGGGCGCTCAAGGGTGTAAGCTCGGTAGCAGGTTGTCTCTGGACGTTGGCGTATCTCTGGCATCGATCACACTTTTTGACATATTCAATTGAATCATGGTGCATTGTTGGCCAGTAATACCCTTGGCGGAGTAGCTTGTGGGATAGAGACCTGGCACCTAAATGGCTTCCGCAAGCTCCCTCGTGCACTTCCCATAAAGCGTAGTCAGCTTCTGAGGGTCGGAGGCATCTCAAGAGAGGCAAGGATTACGATCTTTTGTATAATTTGCCCTCATAAAGGATGTATCGGGAGGCTTGATTTCGGAGTTTCCGGGCTTCTTTCGCATCTTGGGGGAGAATCCCATCTCTAAGATAGGTTATTAGCGGGTCGACCCAGCTGGGCTCATGGTCGATCTCCATTACGAGTCGCGGCTCCTCCGTACTCAGATGCTTTAGAACTTCAAAGAGGACGCCTTTTGGCAATTCGGCCGGAATCGATGTCGCCAGTTTGGAGAGAAGATCGGCTCTGGTGTTCTCCGACCTTGGAATTTGCCTGATGTCGAAATTGCCAAAGGCAGGGATGAACTCCTTCACCTTCTCAAGATATTTGGCCATACTGTCCTCCCGTGCCTCAAAGCTCCCGCTGACCTGCCCTACCACAAGTTGGGAATCGCTGTGCACCCGGAGCTGACCTATTTCAAGCTCCTTAGCGATCCTCAACCCTGCGATCAGAGCTTCATACTCCGCTCCATTGTTCGTTACGGGGAATTCAAAATGCAGAGCGTACTCCACAATGACTCCCTCCGGGCTGGTCAAGATCAGGCCTGCACCCACGCCTGCCATGTTGGACGATCCGTCCACATGGAGGGTCCAAAAGTCATCGGACGAACTGGCTTCTTCGTCGGGGGAGTTCGGTTGAGTCCTCAGGTCGTCGATTTTTTTTTGCTCGGGTTCGGCCTCCTCGGGGATGGTGCATTCTACTATGAAATCCGCCAACACTTGGGCTTTTATCGCCGGTCTAGGCTTGTAGTTGATGTCGAATTCTGTGAGCTCGATGGCCCATTTTGCCATTCTTCCGGAGATATCAGCTCGGTGTAAAACCACCTTGATCGGTTGGTCGGTGAGTAACGTCACCGTGTGCCCTTGAAAGTAAGGTCGGAGTCTCCGGGCTGCAATCAACAAGGCGTAGGTCAGTTTTTCTAATTTAGTATACCTGGTCTCGGCGTCCCTCAACACGCGACTAACGTAGTAGACCGGTCGCTGGACTTTCATTTCCTCCTTAACAAGGACGGCTGCAAGGGCTGTGGGAGAGACCGCCAGGTACAAAAATAATTCCTCCTTGGGCTCGGGCTTTGCCAGCAGCGGGGGTGAGCCAAGATAGCTTTTCAACTCTTCGAATGCCTGTTGGCATTCAGGGGTCCAACAAAAGTTTTTCGGCTGCTTGAGAGTTTGAAAGAAGGGCAGACATCGCTCGGCCGACCTTGCGACAAAGCGGTTGAGAGCCGCAACTCTTCCCGTGAGGCACTGAACCTCTTTGATCGATCTTGGGGCAATCATATTTTGGATGGCATGGATTTTCTCTGGATTGGCCTCGATCTCGCGCCCTGATACCATGAAGCCCAGGAACTTCCCCGAGGTTACCCCAAAGGCGCATTTGGTTGGGTTCAGCTTCATTCTATACTTTCGAAGAGCGCCAAAGGTTTCTTCGAGGTCGGTGACATGATTCTCGGAAGACCTGCTTTTCACGAGCATATCGTCCACATAAACTTCCATATTTCGGCCAATCTGCTCCTTGAAGATTTTGTTCACCAGTCGTTGATAGGTTGCACCCGCGTTCTTGAGGCCGAATGGCATAACCCTGTAGCAGTAAAGGCCGCGATTAGTGATAAAAGCAGTCTTTTCTTCATCTTCTGATGCCATTCTAATCTGGTTATAGCCGGAGAATGCGTCCATGAAAGTGAGAAGCTCATGGCCCGAGGTAGCGTCCACCAGTTGGTCGATCCTGGGAAGGGGGTAGCTGTCCTTTGGGCAAGCTTTATTCAGCTTTTTGAAGTCGATACACATCCTCCACTTGCCGTTTGCTTTCTTGACCAAGACAACATTGGAGATCCATTCTGGATAATTGACCTCCTTGATGAATCCGGCCTTGAGAAGTTTATCCACTTCATCGGCTATCGCCTTCTGCCTCTCCGGGGCATGACTCCGGATTTTTTCTTTTGTTGGCCGATGTTTAGGGTCGACCGCCAGATGATGTTCCATGACTTCCGTCTCAATCCCCGACATATCCGCCGGGACCCATGCGAAAACGTCCGCATTCCTTCGGAGAAAATCCACGAGATGCATCCGCACCTCCTCCTCCAGGTTGGAGCCAATTAACACCACATGCTCCGCATTCCCATCATTCAAAGGAATTGGTATTAAGTCCTCGATCGGGCCGCCCCTCTCTTCAGTGAGGTCGTCGCGCGCATCCAACCCGTCGACTGGACAGAGGTCCGCTTGATCGCTTCTTTGCAGGGCAATATTGTAGCAGTGCCTGGCCAGCGCTTGGTCTCCCCGAACTTCTCCAATCCCCTTGTCAGTGGGGAACTTCAACTTCAAATGGTAGGTTGAAACAACGGCCCTAAGGGCATTGAGGCCGGGTCGGCCGAGAATTGCATTGTAGGCAGACGGCGCCTTTACCACCAGGAAATTCACCAGGGCTCTGGACTGCTTTGGATGCTGACCAGCGGTCACAGTTAGAGCTATCATTCCTTCCATCGGAACGGCATCACCAGTAAACCCTATCAGGGGAGAGCACATCGGTCTTAGACGACCGCCAAGAGTGGCCATTCTCGAATAGGCGCTATAGAATAAGATGTCGGCCGAACTTCCGTTGTCGACGAGAATGCGACGGACATCATAATTTGCAATGTTCAAGGAAACTACGACCGCATCGTTATGAGGGAATTGGACTCCCTGGGCGTCTTCTTCAGTGAAGGCTATGGGCTCTTCAACTTTTTGCCGCTTGAGGGGTGCAGCTGATGTGCTGGTTGCCTCCGGCCGGGATTCTCCAGAGATGACGTTGACGAAATCCGACGAAGGCTGGTCATCCGGCCACCCTTTATCATCAACCATAGCCGGAGGTAGTTGTGCGAAAACCTTACGGGAGGGCATCGGATGAGAAAAAGAGGATTGGATGCCGAAAAAGATGACCGAAAGCGGGTCCGTTGAGCGCTCCTTCAAGAACAAGGGTGCTGCGAAGGTTCAGGCCCCTTCTTCTAGCGCCAATCCTGTTGGTGCAAAAATCCGCCTGCGTCGGAGAAGCTGGAGTTGAGGAAGCCACGGTCGCCGCCGGGACCTGCAAGGGAAGTCTAAACCGGAGGTGGGGTTGCTCCGGTAAGACCCTCCGACGCTCAAGTCAGTTCTCTGCCTCAACAAGAATGGAGTGCTCGAACGGAGAATTTAGCAGAGTTTTTGAGATAAGGCAAAAGAGCTTAAGGAATAACGTATCTGAGTCCCCCCCCCCTTTTATAGGCAGGGGAAGCAACGGACTGATGGCGACGTCTGCAACCGCCTGGTAGTGGGCCGCCCATGGTCAGGGGAATTGATTGCGAAAGATAGTGGAGCAGACACGTGGCCATCATCATATTCCGCCACATAGGGCCTGCTGCAGGTAGTGGGGCGGCGTCCGTTACTGCTAGTTGTCAGCGAGTAGTGGGATCGTGCAGCACCTGCCGCAGGGAGCGGAGCAGCATCATAGCTGTCGACACAGCCTGTCAGAGAGTAGTGGGATCGTGCAGCACCTGCCGCAGGGAGCGGAGCAGCATCATAGCTGTCGACACAGCCTGTCAGAGAGTAGTGGGATCGTGCAGCACCTGCCGCAGGGAGCGGAGCAGCATCATAGCTGTCGACACAGCCTGTCAGAGAGTAGTGGGATCATGCCGCACCTGTCGCAGGGGGAGGCGGAGCCGTGTGGAATCTGCTACAGGATCATGGCAGTTATTGTTATCTGTCAGGGGACACAGATCTGTTGATCAAGGCTCGGCAGTGGTCGGAGTTCGGCCTTTGTAGGAGTCTGGGAGGAGTCTGCCTGCAGTTGTAGTCGTTGGCGCCAGGGATGAGGCTCGGCTCCTTTAAGGCTCGGCTCCTCCTGCAATTGGTATCGAGAGCGGAGCCCGGGCAAAGCTGCAACTGCTGTCGATGGTGGAGCCCGGCTCCCGTAGGAGTTCGGGCGGAGCCGTTTTGTTGTTGATGGAGGAGCCCGGCTCCTGTAGGAGTTCGGGCGGAGCCGTTCTGCTGTTGATGGAGGAGCCCGGCTCCTGTAGGAGTCCGGGCGGAGCCGTTCTGCTGTTGATGGAGGAGCCCGGCTCCCGTAGGAGTCCGGGCGGAGCCGTTCTACTGTTGATGGAGGAGCCCGGCTCCCGTAGGAGTCCGGGCGGAGCCGTTCTGCCGTTGATGGAGGAGCCCGGCTCCCGTAGGAGTCCGGGCGGAGCCGTTCTGCTGTTGATGGAGGAGCCCGGCTCCCGTAGGAGTCCGGGCGGAGCCGTTCTGCTGTTGATGGAGGAGCCCGGCTCCCGTAGGAGTCCGGGCGGAGCCGTTCTACTGTTGATGGAGGAGCCCGGCTCCCGTAGGAGTCCGGGCGGAGCCGTTCTGCTGTTGATGGAGGAGCCCGGCTCCCGTAGGAGTCCGGGCGGAGCCGTTCTGCTGTTGATGGAGGAGCCCGGCTCCCGTAGGAGTCCGGGCGGAGCCGTTCTACTGTTGATGGAGGAGCCCGGCTCCCGTAGGAGTCCGGGCGGAGCCGTTCTGCTGTTGATGGAGGAGCCCGGCTCCCGTAGGAGTCCGGGCGGAGCCGTTCTACTGTTGATGGAGGAGCCCGGCTCCCGTAGGAGTCCGGGCGGAGCCGTTCTGCTGTCGATTTCGGCTGCGGGTAATTTATACCCAACAGCTATCATAAAAGTTTTTCATAAAAGACTTGGGTGAAGCATTCTATATACTTGGTATAAAGATCTATAGGGATAGATCTAAGAGGATGCTAGACTTATCCCATCAAGGTACATAGATCTAGTATTGAAAAGATTCAACATGGATAGGAGTAAAAGAGGTTACTTACCCATGAGTCATGACATACATCTCTCTAAGAAGATGTCTCTTAAGACACCTGAAGAGAGAAAGAGAATGAGTTCTATTCCTTATGCTTCGACTGTAGGATCGATTATTTATGCTATGCTATGTATTCGATCTAATGTAGCTTATACCTTAGGCATTGTAAGTAGATTTTAGGCAGATCAGGAGAGAATCATTGAAAAATAGTGAAAAAATATTCTCAAGTACTTAAGAAGGACTAAAGATGCTTTTCTCATTTGTCGTGGATCTGATCTGAAACTAAAAAAATTTATAGATTTTATTTTTTAATCTGATCCGGATGATAGCCAATCCATATTAGGATATGTATTTACTCTATATGGTGGTGCAGTGAGTTAGAAGAGTTTCAAATAGTAGACTGTCACTGACTCAGTTACTGGGCAGAGTACATGCTGTTAGTGAGGCTGCTAAAAAAACCGTCTGGATGAAAAAGTTCATCTCAAAATTGGGTATGGTTCCTGAGATCGAATTTTCCTTAACACTTTATTATGACAACACCAGGACTATTGCTCAAGCTAAGGAACAAAGGTCTCGATAGAAATCTAAGTGCATCCTAAGGTGCTTCCCTCTCATTTGTGATGTGATCAAAGAGTTAATTAATATCAAAAATAATATAGCAGATCCATTCACTAAGACCTTGTCACAGCAGCAGTTTGATTGCCACTTAGATTGTATGGGCATCAAGTAAAGGGATGATTGGCTTTAGTGCAGGTGAGAGATTGAAAGAATAATGTCCGACAAGTCTATCGCATAAGTGATGCGATGGGATATTTTTTATATTTTATCTTCCAAACTCATATATTTGATATTAATTATTAATAAAATTAAATATTTTATTTCATTATATGTTGCATCTTAATACTTGTTTAAGATTATAATGAACTTCGTAGATTAGGATAATGGTTTAGGTGAAAGGAATATTTCCTACAAGCCAATCAACTTATGTATATAAGGGTTTTTTCTTGTAATCTTTCAGACTTATGTAAATGATATATTATATTAATAAAAGGTATTTTTTATTTCATGATGTGTTGTATCTTATATTTTTAATTGAGATTATGATGAATCTCATAGATCAGGGCAATGGTTTTAGAGTTATGATGAGATCATACCTATGAGACCTAAAATCTTAAAACTTTAATCTAGAATATTCTTAGTTAGAGGGACATTGAGTCAGAGATCGATGTTCCGGAAGAACTAGCACATCCTATGTATGCTCGGTAGAGAGGATAGCTAATCTCATAAGCTACTTGTGTGAGACACTAATACAAGGGTGTGGATGCTAATTAAAGAATGAGTTCATTGAATTGATCTGACATGAGAAACATTTTATAGAATTCTAATGTCAAGAGATGCTTCTCTAGTGGGGGTTATGCATGTGGTCCTTAGATCTGAGACCACCATAGTACTTTGTGTATATGAAATCATAGTTTTGGTTCATACTCATTCATGATTTAGTCATGTACAGGATGTTCTAGATATGGTAGATTATGTATGGAGGTTATGAGTAGGTCAACATGAAATCAATCACTCCTAGTAAAAAAAAATTGCATCCTACTTGTTCCGATTGAGAGATGATTCAAGAAGACTTTGATCAAAGTAGAATGAATATTAGGAAAGGTTTTTAATCTTTCATTAATCAAATTATCATCTTATGATTGAGAGAAATATGAATATGAAATTAGATTTGACTTGGTTTCATATCCATAATCATATTCAGAATGCTGGATGATCGAAGGATTGAATTACATGGTAACTTGCTACTGAAGGATATTTTTGATATTTTCATCAAAAAATTTTATATATTCTGGGTAGGTATGACACATTACTAGACGCCAATCATGTTTTATAGATTTTTATGAATTAAAGAGTTTAATTCATGGGTCAATTAGAAAGGGTTCTAATTTGACAATTTGCATATTAATCAGTTTGACCTAATTCGATTAGATGGACTCTAATCAATTCAGGTCAACATAAATTCAGACCTACTATTGGCTAGATGTAGAATCCAAAGGGTCACACACATCAAGAAATTAGTCAAGGATTTTATTTGATTTAATCATGGGATATTGGATCTTAATTGGGTGCTTAATTGACAAGCTAGCACTTGTTGGCTAACCCAAGCTCCTAACCTAATCTATTTGGGTTTGAAATCTTGCCAATAAATCAACCAAAATTAAGTGAGACTTAATTTGGTTAGTGTCTATTTTAATCAGCCTTAATTAATAATTTTTTTTATGATTTTAACATCATTTATCAAGAGTCCTAAGTTGGTAGGACTCTTAGTGTAAGGCACCACATTGTTTGGTGCAAGATTTTTGCATGTACAAAAAGTCATCTCTAAAAAGATTTTAGTCTGAATTTTTATGCCATTTTAATCCTAATTTGATGAGGTTTAACACCTAATTTTATGGGATTTTAATGAGATTAAAATCTTTGTCTTATGGGGCATGGAAATCAGGTCATGCGTTTGGGTTTTAGCGCATGAAGACTTGTTATGTGTGAGAGGATTAGAGTCCTTCTCATGGAAGGATCTAATCCCAATTTTTGATGCCAATTAACTTCTCTCCTTTATCTTGTTGCATGCCATTTTTGAAGAATTTTAATGAGATTGAAATACCAAATTGGCATGGAGATAAAGTGGATAATGTTTGGCGCATGGGTATGGCACATGACACTTAATTTTGGCGTACAGATGGGTTAAGAGTCCTTCTGCACGTTAATCACCTTTTTGGGATAAGGATTATAGGGCCAAGATTTAATCTTCACCTTTGGTTGAGTGATTTGACCAAGTTAAAAGACATTTGGAGGGCCAAGATCGGATCTTGGTGGTGCCAATTCTAGAAGGCTGAAAATCTCTTCATAACTTTTCACATATCAATTCTCTTTCGGGGTTTTAAATTAAATCCAAGATCTTAATCAGATTATGGCATGAGATTTGGATGGCTTGGATCAGGTTTGACCTGATGAAACAACTATAAGGGAGTCCGATTATTGAAAAGAAGTCATACGACGCTTAAACGTCGTATGGATTCATAACGCGTAACAATGGTCTTTCTAATTAAAGGATGTATTTGATATGTTAATAATCAGATTCAAGGCTTTTATAAATAGACATATTAGCATCTATTTGTACATTATAAATACCCCCCCTTTGATCTGGATAAAAATCAATCAGAAGTTTGATAAAGTTTCTTCCTTCCTTTATTAAGACAAGGTCTTGTAGTTTTAAGACAAGGGGTCTTCTTTAAGACAAGATCTTATACTTCAAGACAAGGAGTCTTTCATTAGAACAAGGATTTAGGAAGATCCTTTTGGAAGGCTAAGAGAGGGGTTTAGGCCATTTAAGAGAGAATTGGTGAAGGAGTGCTGGGAATTGGTCCTAGCAAGGCAAGATAGTTCTTGGGAGGAGAATTTGATAAGGCAAGATTCTGTCGGAGCATTTCTTTGATCCTGATTTTGTGTGGATCACCTGTTGGAGGGCGAATGTTTAGGCACCTCATGGAAAAGAAAAAGATACCGACTTCTTTCATTCTTCACCGACCTAAGGTTTTATATCTAAGGCTCACTTATAGGCATATATGTTTGATTGAATAAACCAAGGGAGATCCTAGGATTTTGGAATTTGGGTTTTATTGGATTTTATAAAATTTTTGAAATCCAATCTTCCATTGCATAACCCGAAACCCAACAGTGGTATTGGTCGATTCAATCAGATGTGATATTTATTGATGATCAGATTTTGTTATTCATCATTCTTTAAGGTTGCCCTGGCATAGTGGTGGATGTCCGCTATATGGTAGATGGTTGTCCTAAAATGATGAAATAACAAATATTATATTTTATACATAATATTTTATGAGTGATTGATCATATGCTATATTCATGAGATAGTTATGTAGAACATATATGATATGTCAAAATTGAACTCTAAGTAGCCTAGTACTCGAATAGTTGTAATCTGATTGTTTGAAGCATGTAGTTTGTCATATTTGTTATATGCTATATGCTTCTTTATTAGAATGTGCATGAGACCAGTCCAAGCCCTCATAAAAATTATATTAAATCAGTAGTAATAACAACAATTAAGCTTGCCAATTTTTGAAATGATTAATCCTTTGATATTTAGGAGTGTTTCGAGTGTGGTAGTTATTTAATTGATTCCGTTCACTGGCCTGGCCAACTTTATTGGTGTCTAAAAAAGCAACAGGGGGACTCCCACCAAATTTATTTTTACATTTTTCTGGCCAATTGTATTAATTTGAATCTTGAATTTGGATTGCTTAATGTTGAAAAATACTACTAAGGGGTCTTCTTTCATGCTAGATCAATATTATGTCAAGAACCATAGCAGGTTTGTTGTGTGGGACTGATATAATGTAGCCCTGGTGCATACAAGATGCTTACGGCAATTTTGGATATACTACTTTGTTATGTTACCATAAGAGCAGTTATATTCAATTTTGACTATTTAGAAATGAAGAGTTATACTTAACTAGAACATTATAGTTTGTTGTGCCACTACAAGACTATTAATATTTTAGAGGTCAGGATAGAGTTGAGAATTGCATGAGTTACAATTGAAAAGAGTTTTCTACCTATGAACTCGTTAGGGTTTGTTGTGTAACCATAAGGCTCTTATGAGGAATTAAGATCTCAACCCCACTTAGATAACTCTACAGTATCCCGTTCATCATAGTGAGGGCTATGGTGTCCGATAAAATAGTGGAAGACACAATTAGATACAAGACCTTGTTTAATTATGCATGTCATCGTAAGTCGGTCGCTTATGTTATGTTCTTTATTTATTATAGATTAAAAATGACATCTTCATTATCACTGAGAGGCATCTTGGATGCCAATAAGTTGATCGATCCAAATTATATGGATTGATTGAGGAATTTAAAAATTATACTCATGCAAGAGAAGATCTCCTACATCCTTGACACCCTAGACTCGGGGCCGTTAGGAGATGATGCTACTGAGGATGAAGTAGCCACATACAAGATGTGGCAAAATGATTCCCTTACTGTCAAATGCATAATACTTGCCTCTATGAGTAATGATCTACAGAGGCAGCATGAGAGCATGGATACTCACTCCATACTCTTCAATCTAAAGGAGTTGTATGGAGAGCAAAGTAGAGCTGCAAGGTATGAGATATCCAAACAATTATTCCATGCTCGAATGACAGAAGGATTATCCATGCAAGACCATGTCCTTAAGGTCATAGACTTGATCACCAGATTGAGTCCATTAGGTTTTGTGATGGATGGAGAGTTGAGTCAGGATTTGATCCTGCAATCAATCTCAGAATCATTTTCTCAATTTGTGGTCAATTTCTATATGAACAAACTGAGTGCTTCATTGCCTGAGCTGTTGAATATGCTCAAAATAGCAGAGAGCCATATTAAAAAGGATAAGGCTCCAGTTCTTCTTATGGGTAAGACCTCTAAGAAGAAACCAGGCATGAAGGGTTCAAAAAGGAAGCTGAACCCTAAAGGTGGTGTCATGAAAAAGAAGAAGGGAAAGAAAGCTTCTGAGAAGGGTACCTACTTTTACTGCAGCAAGACAGGACACTGAAAAAGAAATTGCAAGGTTTACCTTGCATCTGTAAAGACTGGTGCAAGCAATGCACCAAAAGGTATGTATGAGATACATACAATTCTATCATTAAATTTTTTTAATTTAGACTCTTGGGTATTGGATATCGCCTGCCATTCTCATATATGCAAGTCATTACAGGGGCTGCAAAATCTTAGAGTTTTGAAGAAGGGTGACTTCGAGCTCTACGGTGCTGGAGGAGAGTCCATTCAAGCAAAAGCCGTGGAGACTTATATGTTGAAGTTACCCTTTGGGAAGATCTTAGAGTTGGAGAATTATTATTATATACCTAAGATCATTAGAAATATTATTTCTGTATTATTATTATTACAACGAGATTTTGAAATAAATGGAAAGGGCACTAGATGCTCTATTTCTTTTTCTAATGAGCATATCTATGATGGCATTGTTAATAATGGTCTTCTAATTCTTTCTCTTAATGACAATATTTTTTATGTTGATGAAAATAAGAAACATAGGAGAGAATACATAAATAATACTTTACTTTGGTATTGTCGACTTGGTCACATTAGTGAGACAAGAATTAATGAGTTATACAAAGAAAAATTCTTTGAACCTTATGATTATGAATCATTAGTGTTGCTCCTAGATTGATTTTGATGATTACAAAGCAGATTGAAGGGATACAATATTTTAAAATGAAAAAGTCCTTATGCTCTTCAAGGGCAAAATCATAATTTCACTAAAATACTGATTTGATAGTACCATTTGGTAGAACAAATGATTTGAAATCTATTGGTGAAAATTTTATTGTGTTTGGACTTATATTTTTGAAGTTATGAAGGTTTGAAGTGCATGAGTCGACTCATGAGTCAACTCATGGCACTGTAAGCTGATTGGCACGCAAAAATTCTCCTTGGCACGCTAGTTTTCTGGCTTGGCACGACCTGTGAGTCGACTCATGAGTCGACCCACAAGGCATGAGTCGACTCATGAGTCGACCCCTGCTAATTTGAGCCAAGAAATTCCAGAAAAGCATTCTCTGGTTTTTGCAACAGAGGTCGACTCATGAGTCGACCCCTGAAGCATGAGTCGACTCATGAGTCGACCCCTGCGACGGGAAATGTCAGCAACGGCTATTTTTTTGCCCATTTTAATTGCCATTTATGCTTCCTAAAAATCCTCTAACGGCTCTTTATCTGCCTAAATTGTTTTCTCTTGCTTCTAATGCTACAAAATGCTTAATTTGATGAAAGAAATTGCAGATTAAATAGCGGATCAAACGTGAAATCAAATGTGAAGAGAAAGAGAGGAAAAAGAGAAGAACAGAAGAGAGGATCCGAAATTTGCAAGAAAAAGCCTGAGATCAACGAAATATCCATAGAGAAAAAGAGAGAGGATCCACAATATACCAGAGAGATTGTGAAAGAGAAAAGGAAGATCTTTCAAGGAGAGAATTCTTCACGCCTATCGTTTCAACCTTGATCTAGAGATCGTTCAAAGCTTTCAAGAGATCTTCAATCAACAATCAACCTCTTCTCAAGCGTTCAACCGTTCATTCATCTTGAGAAAATCTGAAAAAGGGGTTCTTCATTTGAGTAAAGCTTTTATTGTTATATTTGCTCATTTAAGGAGCTGTTATTGTATTCATCTGTGCTCTAAATATTCTTACTCTTTGTGAGTTTTTGCTCTTGTTTTTGGAGGATTTCCAAAACAAGGAAAGGTTGATCCGAACCTGAAATCGGAGTGTTTTGGGTTTGCTTGTACCCGAGAAATAAGTGTTCTAGCTTGGGATAGCTAGGGTCGGAGTTTCCGACGTCTTGTATTCTAGCTTGGGATAGCTAGTGTCGGAGTTTCCGACGTTTTGTATTCGGGTTGAATACAAAGGATAGTGGATTGAAATTCCCAAGTGGGATCTTGGAGAGTGGATGTAGGTGCAAGGTTAGCACCGAACCACTATAAATCCTTGTGTTTGTGGTGTGCTTTATCGCTTTATCTTATTTCTTTATTATATCATTGCAATACTACTTTAGGTAATTAATATTGATTTAAAGCCATTGTTTTGTTCTTCATAAGTTATTTGTTGGGCTTAAAATTTTTAGAAACCCAATTCACCCCCCCTCTTGGGTTGCATAGCTGGGCAACAAGTGGTATCAGAGCCAGTGCTCTAGCCCTTCTTTGATCTAACAATCAAAGAGCCAAAGATCTATGGCAACCCATGTTGGAACTTCTCTAGCTGAGGGGCAATCAACAAACCGACCTCCACTTTTCAATGGGTCTAATTACACCTATTGGAAAGCTCGGATAAAGATTTTCATACAAGCACTCGACTATGATATGTGGAGTATCATAGTGAATGGTCCTCACACACCCACCAAGATTATAGATGGTGAGGAGTCAACCAAATCCGAGAAAGAATGGGATGAGGTTGACAAGAAATTGGCACAATTAAATGCCAAAGCTATGAATGTTCTTTATTGTGCACTAGATGCTAGTGAATTTAATCGCATTTTTACTTGTGCATCTGCTAAAGAAATATGGAATAGGTTAGAAGTCACCCATGAGGGAACAAATCAAGTAAAAGAGTCTAAAATAAACATGCTTGTACATAAATATGAATTGTTCAAAATAGAGCATGATGAGTCCATAACTGCTATGTTTACTCGTTTTACTGATATAATCAATGGTTTAAAGAGTCTTGGCAAATCTTATACTAACAGTGAACTTGTAAGGAAGATTCTCAGGTCACTGCCAAGAACTTGGGAAGCCAAGGTGACTGCCATCCAAGAAGCAAAGGACTTGAACACTCTACCTCTAGAAGAGCTTCTTGGATCCTTGATGACTCATGAACTTAGCATGATGCAACATCAAGAGGATGAAATCAAAAAGAAAAGAACCATTGCCCTCAAATCCACAACTTCACCTGATTATGAAACAGATGACTCTGAAGATGAAGATCAGGATGAGGAGATGGCTCTCATCACCCGGAAATTTAAGAAGTTTCTAAGAAAAAGGAAACAGGGGATGAGAAAGAAATTCACAAAAGGGGATCAAAGCATAGAAAAGGAGAAAGATCAAACCCCTATATGCTACGAGTGCAAGAAGCCAGGATATTTCAGATCCGAATGTCCTCAATTGAAGAAAGGTCCAAAGAAATTCAAAAAGAAGGCAATGATGGCGACCTGGAGTGCGAGTGATGACTCAAGCTCCGACGAGGAAACCTCAACTGAACAAGCCAATCTGTGCCTGATGGCACATGAAAATGAGGTAACTTCTGAATCCACTAGTGAATTTACTTTTGAAGAATTGCATGAAGCATTCTATGATTCAATTGATGAATTAAAGAAACTAGGGAAGAAAAATAAAGAGCTGAAATTGGAAAATCAGTCCTTAGTGAAACAAGCTAAAATTCTTTCAATTGAAAAATTCACATTGATTCAAGAAAATCAAAACTTTAAGGATGAAATTAACAGGCTGAAATCTATGGTAGATAAGTTCACCTTAAGTTCAAACAAGCTAAATATGATCCTTGATAATCAGAAAGCTATATATGATAAGGCTAGACTTGGTTATAAACCCCTGAAGAAACAAAAATTTTTGAAGGATATTTATGCAAATTATTCAAGCAAAAAGCCTACAAATATTACTTGTTTTAAATGTGGAAGAATAGGACATAAATCATACACATGTCTTATTAACAAATATGCAAACACAAAGAAAATATGGGTTCCAAAAGGAACCATTCTGACTAACCTGAAAGGACCCAAGAAAGCTTAGGTACCTAAGACAGAAACTTGATCTGTGCTTGCAGGTGTGTCTAGCATCCCAAGAAGGAAACAGGAAATGGTATCTTGACAGCGGATGCTCGAGACACATGACTGGTGATGAATCACAATTCATCACGCTTGATGCTAAGGATGGAGGGATGGTCACCTTTGGAGATAATGGCAAAGGAAAGATCATCGGGATAGGTAACATTGGTATCACTCCCTCCAAATACATTGAGAATGTTTTACTTGTTAAAGGTTTAAAGCATAACTTACTTAGCATTAGTCAATTCTGTGATAAAGGGTATAAAGTAAGTTTTGAATCATCTGTATGCATTGTGACGAGTCCTATTAACGATGGCATTAAATTTATAGGACATAGGCATGGCAATGTTTATATGGTAGACTTGAATGATTTAACTAAATTAGACATGCAATGCCTAGTTTCCTTAAATGCTAAAATAAATGAGACTAGTTGGCTGTGGCATCGTAGACTTGCACATATTAGCATGCATTTTCTTTCAAAATTAATCAAAAAGGATTTAGTTCTCGGTTTGCCAAAATTAAATTTTGAAAAGGATAGAATTTGTGATGCATGCCAATTAGGTAAACAAACTAGAGTATCATTTAAATCCAAAAACACTATTTCAACTTCTAGACCTTTAGAGCTCTTACATATGGATTTATTTGGACCAACTAAAACCACTAGTCTAGGAGGAAAACGATATGGATTTGTAATAATTGATGATTACTCTCGTTTTACTTGGGTTTTCTTTTTAGCTCACAAAAATGAAACTTTTCAAATTTTCACGAAATTTCATCGAAAAGTCACTAATGAAAAAGGGTTTTCAATTCAAAATATTAGAAGTGATCATGGAACAGAATTTGAAAATCATGACTTTGAAAATTTTTGTGATGAAAATGGAATTGGCCACAACTTCTCTGCTCCTAGGACACCCCAACAGAATGGGGTAGTTGAAAGGAAAAATAGAACCTTAGAAGAAATGGCCCGTACCATGCTCTGTGAAAGCAACCTTCCAAAATATTTTTGGGCGGAAGCTATTAACACAGCATGTTACATTTTAAATCGTGCTTTAATAAGACAATTTTTAAAGAAAACCCCCTATGAACTTTGGAAAGGAAGAAAACCAAATATTGCCTATTTTCATGTTTTTGGTTGCCGATGTTTTGTATTAAATAATGGCAAAGAAAAACTTGGTAAATTTGATGCAAAATCAGATGAAGCAATCCTTCTAGGTTACTCCTCCACTAGTAAAGCATTTAGAGTGTTCAACAAAAGAACCTTAGTAGTTGAGGAGTCCATACATGTTGTCTTTGATGAATCTAACGATCCTCCTTCAAGGAAGAATGAGGGTGTTGATGATGCAGATCCACTAATAGAAGGTATGAAGGAGATCACTCTGAAAGATTCAGCAACTCCAGAAGACAAGGATCAAGAAGATGAACAAAATGAGAAAGGTGAAGAAATTCAAGAACAACCTCAAGGTACAAATGACTTACCCAAGGAATGGAGGTATGTTCACAACCACCCTAAGAAATTAATTATCGGTGATCCTATGCATGGGGTAAAAACACGTTCTTCACTTAGAGATGTACTTAATCATTGTGCTTTTGTATCTCAACTTGAACCTAAAACGTTTGAAGAAGCTGAAAATGATCATAACTAGATTAATGCTATGCAAGAAGAACTCAGTCAATTTGAAAGAAATAATGTTTGGACCTTAGTGAAAAGACCTAAAGATTATTCAATAATTGGCACAAAATGGATCTTTAGAAACAAGTTAGATGAGCATGGAAATGTAATTAGAAATAAAGCAAGACTGGTTGCTAAGGGATATAATCAAGAAGAAGGAATTGATTTTGATGAAACCTTTGCACCTGTTGCTAGATTAGAAGCCATTAGACTTCTACTTGCTTGTGCTTGCTTTATGAAATTCAAACTATTTCAAATGGATGTTAAAAGTGCATTTTTAAATGGATATATTTCTGAAGAAGTATATGTAGAACAACCCCTTGGATTTGAAAATCATGCTTTTCTCAATCATGTCTTTAGATTAAATAAAGCTTTATATGGTCTAAAACAAGCACCTAGAGCATGGTATGAAAGGCTAAGCAAATTTCTACTAAATAATGGTTTCTCAAGAGGCAATGTAGACACAACCCTATTTATTAGAAGAAACCAAAATGATATGCTAATTATACAAATTTATGTTGATGACATAATTTTTGGGTCTACTAATGAATCCCTTTGTCAAGACTTTGCTAAGCTTATGCAGGGAGAGTTCGAGATGAGCATGATGGGAGAACTCACTTTCTTTCTCGGACTCCAAATCAAACAATCAAAAGAGGGAATCTCCATCACCCAAAGCAAGTACACCAAGGAACTACTCAAAAGATTTGGAATGGAGAACTGCAAACCTATTGGCACACCAATGAGTCCCTCAAGTAAGCTTGACAAGGATGATGAAGGTAAAAGCGTAGACTTAAAATACTACAGAGGTATGATTGGCTCATTATTATATCTAACTGCAAGTAGGCCTGATATCATGTTTAGTGTTTGCTTATGTGCAAGATATCAATCTAATCCTAAGGAATCTCATTTGAATGCTGTTAAAAGAATCCTTAGATACTTAAATGGTACACAAACTATAGGGTTATGGTACTCTAAGGACTCACAAATTAATTTGTTAGGATATTCTGATGCTGATTTTGCTGGATGTAAATTAGATAGAAAAAGCACAAGTGAAACTTGCCAATTTCTTGGAGTTAACCTAATCTCATGGTTTAGCAAGAAACAAAATTCGGTGGCACTGTTTACGGCTGAGGCCAAATACATTGCAGCCGGAAGTTGTTGTGCTCAAATCTTGTAGATTAAGCAACAACTCGAAGATTTTGGAATCAAACTTAATGAAACTCCAATAAAATGTGACAATACAAGTGCCATAAATCTATCTAAAAATTCAATACAACACTCAAGATCCAAACATATTGAAATAAGACATCATTTTATAAGAGAACATGTTCAAAACAAAAATATAATTCTTGAATATGTTTGCACTGAAAATCAATTAGCCGATATCTTTACAAAGGCCCTTAGTGAGGATAGATTCTGTGAAATTAGGAGAAATCTAGGAATTCTAGATCCATTTGTCTAAACTTCTCTTAATTAATATCAAATATTCTTAGAGCTCAATTTCCAACAACTATCCTCGTTCCAAAAGCTCAGATTTATCACTCTAAAAACTTATCATTGAGCAAAATTCCTTCTCCCAAAATTTTGAATTTTTCTGGAATTTATTTGTATTTTTTCTGAATTTCTGAACTTCATGAGTCGACCCCCATGAGTCGACTCAATGGCAAACTTGTAAATCCCACCAACTTCCATCGGGTTCATTTTTTTTAAAACGGGAAACCCTGTTTGTGAGACGACTCATCTTCTCATCGTTCTTCTTCCGAAAGCCGTCCTCTCCAAACTTTTGTTTTGCTCCAAATCCAAGGATCAATTTCGAGGCAATTCTCCCTCCTCCTCTCCACCAAAAATTGCCTCCTTGAAAAGGATTTTTCTGTGCTTTCTCGCAGTGATAGGCGCGGGTGGAACGTGCCCTAGAACTTCACCGTTCATTCAAAATCCACTTCTTTTCTCCACCAAAATTCTTCTTTACTCTTTTGTGATCCCTCCTCCACTGAATTCAAGTCTTCTTGTCTGCTACTTTATTGGATATGGCTCCAAAGATGAAACTTCCCCAAAGGAGGAAATCAATCCGAGAGCCTAAGGAAATTGTCCGAAAGAAAAGGCATGCTCAGTCTTCCACTGTTCCCAATCCAGTTTCAGTACCTGCTCAAGGTCCCTCTCAATCCTCCATAAGCCCCAGTATAAATCTTCTTTCTGATAGAAAAGTAGAAACCGGAAAAAATATAGATTTTCGGTTCTTTGAGAAAGAAGGCTTTACTTTTGCTACCAAGATCAAAAATCAAGGATGGGAACTTTATTGCTCTCTTAAGGAAGTCACCTATGTTGATCTAGTCAGAGAGTTCTACCAGAACCTAAATTATGGAAACGGGTCTGTGACTTCAACTGTAAAGGGGATTGACATCTGTTTGGATTCTAGGATATTGGGAGAGATACTTCAGTTGCCTAATGAAGGATACTCATATATGGAACTCCCAATTAAAGAAGAAGGGATCAGAATTATCTTAGGAGAAGATTTTTCAGGAAGTTTAAACAGATTGGAAGCAAAGCTACTGTCCATTGAGATGAGGGTCCTGCATCAGATTGTGACAAAACTATTCTTTCCTAGGAGTGGTAGACATGACTTACTATCTGGCAGAGATGTATGTGTCATGTTTCATATCATCACTCAGACCCCCCTAAACCTCCCTGCACTTATGATAGAGGCCATGAGAGAAACTTTGAACAGATCCAAGGCACACTTCCCTTATGGTATGGCCCTTACTAGAGTTTTTAGGAGGTTTGGAGTTAGTTGTGAGGGGGAGACACCTACCAAGCTCTCACATGTGGACACTTTCAACCAACACAGCCTGCACCGAATGGGAATTACAAAGACTGTTGGTGGTTGGATCAAGGGCTCTGAAGAAAGAGCTGAGGAAAGAGCTGAAGACAGAACTGAAGGCAGAGTAGAAGAAGAAGGTCCATCTTCTCCTGTACATGACTTCAGGGCAGCTTCACCAGATACCCAGTTCATTCCTGATACTGAGGCTGGCCCTTCTGAGTTTACTAGGATGCCCACACCAGTGTATCAGCCAGAGAGCAGAGCACCTCATTCAGAGTTCAGACTGGCTAATGATCAGATCGAGCATATATCTCAGCGTGTGGCTTCTTTGTTGTCTAGCCAGTGGAGTAGTACTTCTTTTGCACCTGGAGCTACTTCTTCTGATCAGACCATTACTCCCCACATCTCCACTGTATTTCAGATGATTTCAGATCAGTCCGTCAGGATACAGCAGCTTGAGGATACAGTCTGGAGACTTACTGGCAGAGTTCTTGACTTGCAGGGGCAAGTTCTTGCATTGGCCCATCCCCAGCCACAGGAGTCTACTATTGAGGTCACAGACCTCACTGCAGAGGCTGGAAGGCTCAGAGGAGCATTAGAAGGTGGATATGAGCTACTGAGGAAAGAGATCAGAGGATCGAGTGAGCATGCTACCACCCAGTTCACTGCTCTACTTCAATCTGTTTCCAGAGCACTGAACGTACTTGATTCTATCAGACTCATGGTATCAGCCCTAGTATCTCAGCATTCTCAGCCTCCCAGTTCATCTCGTTCTCCTACTCGTGGCAGAGGCAGACGGGGTAGAGGACGCACTTCTGATCCATCATCTTCTCATACCATATCTGATGACTCCGATCCATGATTTGTCTTGATCATTGACTTATCTTGATCTTTACTAGGTTCTAGGAGTTAGTATCTTGTTCTAGGATCTATACCTAGGGGCCATGTATTGACATTTAGCTGGTTGAATTTTATGTATTGAAACAATTATAATATTAATGGAATCATCTTTTACCTATATTTCTACCTCCTTGTAATGATTATATTTTGGTTATATTTCAATCTCTGATACATCTATTGAAATATTATCTTCTCCTTGTTGTTGTTTGCTATTGATAATTGCTATATTAAGGGGGAGCAAACATCTGTGAAAAACTCTAAAGAGGAAGAAATTAAAGAATATTTCAGAAAAAGAAAAGGAAGAGTTAACTATGTTTGATGATGTCAAAAAGGGGGAGAAATTAAAATTAAACAAAAATTAAAATTAGACAAAAAGCAAAACCCTAAATTATGAGAAAAAGGGGGAAAAATTAAATTAAAATAAATATTGAAGAAATTAAATAAATATTGGAGAAATTAGACAAAAACAAGGATTGAAAGATTAAACAAAACTTTGAGAAATTTTGGTATCAAAATTTGGTATCAGACAGAACTTTAACAAAAAATTATCCATCAAAAGCAAAATCATGAGTACAATGCAAATAAGTATTTTTTTATATATATAAGCTCTGATATTCAAACTTGCTTTTGAAATTTTACTCACCTTGATACATCAATAAGAAATTTGTTTTACTCTGATACATCCTACAATTTCTTTCAACTTGATCTAATACATGATAACATTTGATCCGACACAGTGTGAAGGTTTCTCTAATATATTATAACATTTGCTCTGATACTGTATGAAATTTTCTCTGATACATTAAAAATTTTCTTGCTCTGATACATTATAAAATCTTTTCTGATATCATTGTAAAAATTATTTTTGCTCTGATACATAGAAAAAGTTATTTATCTTCTCTTGCTCTGATATATCTTGAACTCAAAATAATCTAATACCCTTTTCAAATCTTTAAGAAAATGGACAAACTATTTGTGCATTTATATTACATGCCAAAAGAATCATACTCTTTTCAAGCATATACACCTATAATGGATTCTTTTGAAATTAATGCTTTAACATAAATATTTTTGTTCATATGTTTTGTCATCATCAAAAAGGGGGAGATTGTTGCTCCTAGATTGATTTTGATGATTACAAAGCAGATTGAAGGGATACAATATTTTAAAATGAAAAAGTCCTTATGCTCTTCAAGGGCAAAATCATAATTTCACTAAAATACTGATTTGATAGTACCATTTGGTAGAACAAATGATTTGAAATCTATTGGTGAAAATTTCATTGTGTTTGGACTTATATTTTTGAAGTTATGAAGGTTTGAAGTGCATGAGTCGACTCATGAGTAAACTCATGGCACTGTAAGCTGATTGGCACGCAAAAATTCTCCTTGGCACGCTAGTTTTCTGGCTTGGCACGACCTGTGAGTCGACTCATGAGTCGACCCACAAGGCATGAGTCGACTCATGAGTCGACCCCTGCTAATTTGAGCCAAGAAATTCCAGAAAAGCATTCTCTGGTTTTTGCAACAGAGGTCGACTCATGAGTCGACCCCTGAAGCATGAGTCGACTCATGAGTCGACCCCTGCGATGGAAAATGTCAGCAATGGCTATTTTTTTGTCCATTTTAATTGCCATTTATGCTTCCTAAAAATCCTCTAACGGCTCTTTATCTGCCTAAATTATTTTCTCTTGCTTCTAATGCTACAAAATGCTTAATTTGATGAAAGAAATTGCAGATTAAATAGCGGATCAAACGTGAAATCAAATGTGAAGAGAAAGAGAGGAAAAAGAGAAGAACAGAAGAGAGGATCCGAAATTTGCAAGAAAAAGCCTGAGATCAACGAAATATCCATAGAGAAAAAGAGAGAGGATCCACAATATACCAGAGAGATTGTGAAAGAGAAAAGGAAGATCTTTCAAGGAGAGAATTCTTCACGCCTATCGTTTCAACCTTGATCTAGAGATCGTTCAAAGCTTTCAAGAGATCTTCAATCAACAATCAACCTCTTCTCAAGCGTTCAACCGTTCATTCATCTTGAGAAAATCTGAAAAAGGGGTTCTTCATTTGAGTAAAGCTTTTATTGTTATATTTGCTCATTTAAGGAGCTGTTATTGTATTCATCTGTGCTCTAAATATTCTTACTCTTTGTGAGTTTTTGCTCTTGTTTTTGGAGGATTTCCAAAACAAGGAAAGGTTGATCCGAACCTGAAATCGGAGTGTTTTGGGTTTGCTTGTACCCGGGAAACAAGTGTTCTAGCTTGGGATAGCTAGGGTCGGAGTTTCCGACGTCTTGTATTCTAGCTTGGGATAGCTAGTGTCAGAGTTTCCGACGTTTTGTATTCGGGTTGAATACAAAGGATAGTGGATTGAAATTCCCAAGTGGGATCTTGGGGAGTGGATGTAGGTGCAAGGTTAGCACCGAACCACTATAAATCCTTGTGTTTGTGGTGTGCTTTATCGCTTTATCTTATTTCTTTATTATATCCTTGCAATACTACTTTAGGTAATTAATATTGATTTAAAGCCATTGTTTTGTTCTTCATAAGTTATTTGTTGGGCTTAAAATTTTTAGAAACCCAATTCACCCCCCCTCTTGGGTTGCATAGCTGGGCAACAATTAGGGACTTGTGAATCTTGTCTTATGAGAAAAATGACTAAAACTCTATTTAGTGGATATGAAGAAAGGGCAAATGAGTTATTAAGACTTGTACATACAGATGTATATGGTCCCATGACAATTGAAGCCGAAAGAGGATACTCTTATTTTATAATGTTCACTGATGATTTATCTAGATTCGGATATGTGTATCTTATGAAACAGAAATCTAAAATTTTTGATAAATTTAAAGAGTATCAAAGTATGGTTGAGAAATAAATTGGAAGGTATATTAAAATCTTTTGATCAGATCAAGGAGGAGAATATCTTTCTGGTGAATTCTTGAACCATCTTAAGGAAAAGAGAATTCTTTCTGAAAGGACCCCTCCATATACACCATAGTTGAAGGTGTACCTGAAAGAAGAAATCACACTTTATTAGATATGGTGCGGTCCATGATGTGTCTTACAGATTTATTTTTTTTTTCTGGAGGTATGCCCTAGAAACTGCCATATATATTTTAAATAGGATACCTTCAAAATCTATGCCTAGCACTCCATATGAGTTATGGAGAGGTAAGAAGCTCAATCTTAAGTATCTTAAGATATGGAGCTGTCTAGCATATGTCAAAAAATTTTTTGAATATATGCTAAATGCTAGGGCAGATAAATGTCTATTTGTAGGATATCCTAAAGAAAGTATGGGATACCTCTTTTACCACCCTACTGAACAAAAGATATTTGTCAGTAGACATGCTACTTTCATAGAAAAAGAATTTATCCTAGAAAGAAGTGGTGGGAGAAATATTGAACTTGAAGAAGTTCAAAGTGAAGTATAAAATATTTCTCAACCAGAAGTACCTATTGATAAAGTACAACCATAAGTTACACCTCCTCTTCGTAGGTCAGATAGAGTGCGAAATGCACCTTTGAGGCATGGGTTTGTTATTGAGAATAATGAAGCCCACATTATAGAAAATGATGAACCTCTGACCTATATGAAAGCTGTCATGAGTAGAGACTCAGACAAATGGCTAGAGGCTATGAAATTCGAAATAGATTCTATGTACACCAACCAAGTATGGACTTTGATTGATCCACCAGAGGGTGTTACTCCTATCGGGTGTAAATGGGTCTATAAGAAAAAGATTGGAGTAGATGGCCAAGCAGAAACCTACAAAGCCGGATTGGTGGCTAAGGGTTTCAAATAAAAATAAGACATCAATTATGATAAAATATTTTCACCTGTTGCCATGCTCAAATCAATTCAGATTATGCTTGCTATAGCTGCATACCATGATTATGAAATCTGGCAAATGGACATAAAGATCGCCTTTCTTAATGGTTATCTTGAGGAAGAAGTCTATATGTCCCAACCAGAAGGATTTGTCTCAAGTGGAAGATCAAATCAAGTATGTAAGCTTAAAAAATCTATTTATTGATTAAAGCAGGCCTCGAGGAGCTGGAACATCCATGTTGATGTAACAGCCAGAGAATATGGCTTCATCAAAAATGTTGATGAACCTTGTGTATATAAGAAGACTAGTGGGAGTGCCATTGCCTTCTTAGTTTTATATATGGATGACATTCTTCTCATTGAAAATGATATCTTAATGTTACAATCGGTCAAGTTATGGCTATCATCTAAGTTTTTCATGAAAGACTTGGGTGAAGCATCCTTTATACTTGGTATAAAGATCTATAGAGATAGATCTAAAAGGATGCGAGGCTTATCCCAGTCAAGGTACATAGATCTTATGCTGAAAAGATTTAGCATGGATGGGAGTAAGAGAGGTTACTTACCCATGAGTCATGGCATACATCTTTCTAAGAAAATATCTCCTAAGACACCTGAAGAGAGGAAAAGAATGAGATTTGTTCTCTATACTTCGGCAATAGGATCAATCATGTATGCAATGCTATGTATCAGGCCTGATGTTACATGTACCTTAGGCATTGCTAGTCATTTTCAGGCTGATCTAAGAAAAGATCATTGAAAAGCAATGAAGAATATTCTTAAGTATTTGAGAAGAACTAAGGATATTTTTCTAGTTTATGGGAGATCTGATATAAAACTAGAAGGATATTCTGATTCTAGTTTTTAGTTAGACTCTGATGATAGCAAATCCACTTTAGGATATATTTTTACTCTGAATGGTGAAGTAGTGAGCTGGAAGAGTTCCAAGCAGCAGAGTATAGCTGACTCAACTATTGAGACAGAATACGTTGCTGCAAGTGAAACCACCAAGGAAGCTATCTGGATGAAGAAGTTCATCATCGAATTGGCTGTTGTTCCTGAGATTGAGAATCTAGTACCACTTTACTATGACAATACTGGAGCTGTTGCTCAAACAAAGAAACCAAGGTCTCATCATAAATCCAAACACATTCTAAGGCACTTCCACCTCATTCGTGAGATTGTCGAAAGACAAGATGTAGTCATTGAACGAGTAAATACAAAGAACAACATAGCAGACCCATTCACTAAGGCTCTACCATAGCAGCAGTTCGATCGCCATTTCAATTGTATAGGGTTAAAATATAAGAGCGATTGGCTTTAGTGCAAGTGAAAGATTGAAAGAAATATGCCCTACAAGCCAATCGACTTATGTATATAAGGATTTTTTCTTATAATCTTCTAGACTTATGTAAATGATATTTTATATTAATAAAAAGTATTTTTTATTTCATCATGTGCTGCATCTTATGTTTTTAATTGAGATCATGATGAATCTCATAGATCAGGATAATGGTTTTAGGGTTATGATGAGATCATACCTATGAGACCTAAAATCTTAAAATCCTGATCTAGAATATTCCTAGTTAGAAGGATATTGAGTCGGAGATTGATGTTTCGAAAAAAACTAGCACATCCTATATATGCTCGGTAGAGAGGATAGCTGATCTCATAAGCTACTTGTGTGAGACACTAATACAAGAGTGTGGGTGCTCATTAGAAAATGAGTTCACTGAATTGATCCGACATGAAAAATATCTTATGAAATTCTAATATCAAGAGATGCTTCTCTAGTGGGGGTTGTGCATGTGGTCCTTACACTAGAGCTGTCAACGGGTTGGGTCTAGACCCAAGATCCGTGGGGATTTACCCGATGGATCTGGTTCTGGTATTAGTACAGGACCCATTTATCCGAACTCGAATTCGGACCCGATAAACCATCATGTAAATGGATAGGGTCTAGATATTTAATATCCAGATCCGATAAACCCAAGAGCCAAATTATATATATATATATAATAGTATATATATATATATATAATTATTTTGAACCATTAGATCAGATATCCAATAGTTTAGGATTTCTAAAAGTTTTGAAACCCTAAAATAGTAAAACCCTATCGACTGCCCGTCCCTCTCTCAATCTCTCTCCCTCTCTCTCTCTTAGTCTCTCGATCTCCCATCTCGATGGTGCCTCCGGCCTCTCCCTCCCCTCCTCTCCTACTCCTCTGGAGTTCAGATGCCCTGCTTCTCCATCTCCACTGTGCGATATGCTCGTCGATGGTCGGACCCCGACACCAATGCGGTGGACGAAAGAGATCCTTTCCCACTCTCTCTCTGTCTCCCTCTCTCCCTCTCTCTGTCTCTTAGTCTCCCACTCTTCCTCTCTGTCGAGAACTCGAGATCCCTCCATCGAGATCTGCTTCCCGACGGCACCGAGCCCTCCATCCTCTCCTGCTCCTGATTTCTCTCCCATCGGATCCACTCTACAGCTCTCAGTGCCCTCTCTTCCTCTCCATCGCAAGATCTGCTCGTCGGTGGTCGGACCCCGATGCCAAGTCATGGATGAAGGAGATCCTCTCCCTCTCTCTGTCTCTCAGTCTCCCTCTCTCCCTCTCTCTGTCTCTCAGTCTCCCACTCTCCCTCTCCGTCGAGATCCCTCCACCGAGACCTGCTTTCTGATGGTGCCGAGCCCTCCCTCCTCTCCTCTCCACCTCTCTTGCTCTGTCACTCCATTCCATGGTTCTGTCACTGAGTGCCCCCTCCCTCTGCCTCATGGCTCACATCGCCTCCACCACCATTCGGGCCACCCCTCCCTCTCCAACACCGCCCATTGTTGGGATCCGATCTCTCCACCACTAATCTTCACCATCTTGACTTCCTCCCCATCTCCATCGCTCGCCAGACCCCGACATCAAGACAATCGATCTGCTGCATCCTCACTGATCTACTGTTTCTTAGGTAAGCATTGGTAAATATCATGTGGATTAAGTTGTGGAGTATTGTTCATTACTATGAATGTATTGGTAATATTCTGTGGATCAATTTGTAGCGATCTTTTTTTATGTGATTTATTTTACTTATTGAATTTGAGCAAATTTTATATTTTTATTTGTATAATCATATGATTATATAATTTTTAGATATTTTTTTAGGTTATTATATAATTTTTAGGTATTTTTTGTGAGACTTTAAATATGAGTTTCGGGTCCCGAAATCGAGTCTGGATATCCAAGATCCATTAGGGTCTGGGTTCAGTACTTCAAGGCTAGACCCGTTGGGTATTCAGATCTGGGTCTGGTACCAGTAACTAAGATCGGGTCTGAATCTAGATATCTAGGTTCTGATCCGAATCCAATCGGTTGACAGGTCTACCTTAGACTTGAGACCACCATAGTACCTTATGCATATGAAATCATAGTTTTGGTTCATACTCATTCATGACTTAGTCATGTACGGGATATTCTGGATATGGTAGATTATGTATAAAAACTATAAGTAGGTCAACATAGAATCGATCACTCCTAGTAAAAGAAAATCACATCCTACTTGTTCCGATTGAGAGATGATTCAAGAAGACTTTGATTAAAGTAGAATAAAAATTAGAAAGGGTTTCTAATATTTTATTAATCATATCATCATCTTATGATTAAGAGAAATATGAATATGAAATTAGATTTGACTTGGCTCCATATCTATAATCATATTCGGGATGCTGGATGATCGAAGGATTGAATTACATGGTAACTTGCCACTGAAGGATATTTTTGATATTTCAATCAAAAAATTTTATGTCTTCTGGGTAGGCATGATATGTTGCTAGACGTCAATCATGTCTTGTAGGTTTTCATGAATTAAAGAGTTTAATTCATGGGTCAATTAGAAAGGGTTCTAATTTGACAATTTGGATATGCATCGGTTTGACCTAATTCGATTAGATGGACTCTAATCAATTTGGGTCAACATAAATCTAGACCTACTACTGGCTAGATGTGGAACCCAAAAGATCACATACATCAAAAAATCAGTCAAGGATTTTATTTGATTTAATCATGGGATATTGGATCCTAATTGGGTGCCTAATTGACAAGCTAGCACTTGTTAGCTAACCCAAGCTCCTAACCTAATCTATTTGGGTTTGAAACCTTGCCAATAAATCAACCAAAATTAAGTGAGACTTAATTTGGTTAGTGCCTATTTTAATTAGCTTTAATTAGAAATTTTTTTTATGGTTTTAATGCCATTTATCAAGAGTCCCCAATTGGTAGGACTCTTGGTGTAAGGCGCCATATTGTTTGGTGCAAGATTTTTGTGCATACAAGAAGTCCTTCTCCAAAGATATTTTAGTCTAAATTTCTATGCCATTTTAATCCTCATTTGATGGGGTTCAACACCTAATTTTATGGGATTTTAATGAGATTAAAATCTTTGGCTTATGGGGCATGGAAATCAAGTCATGTGTTTGGGTTTTAGCGCATGAAGACTTGTTATGTGTGAGAGGATTAGAGTCCTTCTCATAGAAGAATCTAATCCCAATTTTTGATGCCAATTAACTTCTCTCCCTTATCTTGTTGCACACCATTTTTGAAAAATTTAATTGGGTTTGAAATACCAAATTGGCATGGAGATAAAGTGGATAATGTTTGGCGCATGGGTATGGCGCATGGCACTTAATTTTGGCATGCAGATGGATTAAGAGTCCTTTTGCACATTAATCACCTTTTTGGGATAAGAATTAGAGGGTCAATATTTAATCTCTACCTTTGGTTGAGTGATTTGACCAAGTCAAAATACATTTGAAGGGCCAAGATAGGATCTTGGTGGCGCCAATTCTAGAAGGCTGAAAATCTCTTCGTAACTTTTCATGTATCAATTCTTTCTCGAGATTTTAAATTAAATCCAAGGCCTTAATCAGATTATGGCATGGGATTTGGATGGCTTGGATCAGGTTTGACTTAGTCAAATAACTATAAGGGAGTCCGATTATTGAAAAGAAGTCATACGACGCTTAAACATCGTATGGATTCATAATGCGTAACAACGGTCTTTCTAATTAAAGGATGTATTTGATATATTAATAACCAGATTCAAGGATTTTATGAATAGACATATTAGCATCTATTCATATGTTATAAATACCCCCCCTTTGGTTTAGATAAAAATCAATCAGAAGTCTGATAAAGTTTCTTCCTTCCCTTGTTAAGACAAGGTCTTGTAGTTTTAAGACAAGGGATCTTCTTTAAGACAAGGTCTTAGACTTCAAGACAAAGAATCTTCCATTAGGACAAGGGTTTAGGAAGATCTTTTTAAATCACTAAGAGAGGGGTTTAGGCCATTTAAGAGAGAATTGGTGAAAGACTGCTGGGAATTGGTCCTAGTAAGGTAAGATAGTTCTCAAGAGGAGAATTTGATAAGGCAAGATTCTGCTGGAGCATTTTCTTTATCCTGATTTTGTGTGGATCATCTATTAGAGGGTGAACGTTTGGGCACCTTGTGAAAAAGAAAAGGATACCAGCTTCTTCCATTCTTCACTGACCTAAGGTTTTATATCTAAACCTCACTTATAGGCATATATGTTTGATTGAATAAACCAAGGGAGATCCTAGGATTTTGGATTTTCAGTTTATCGGATTTTATAAAATTTTTGAAATCTAGTCTTCTGTTGCATGACCTGGAACCCAACATTAGGGCCATGACAAGATCATGCTAGTGAGACCTAAATCTTTGATAGTCCTAATCTAAAATATTTTCAGTCGTAGGATTAGTGAGTCAGGGATCAATGATACCGGTAAAACTGGTACATCCTATGTATGCTCAATGGAGAGGGTGGTTGATCTCATAATTACTTATGTGGTAACACTAATACTAGGATATGGGTGCTCATTGAAGAATGAGTTCACTGAATTGATCAAATGAGAAAATATCTGATGGAGCCTTACATGCATGTCAGCTAGTTGTTCTCTAGTGGCAGTAGTGCAAGCGATCCTTTGATCTGAGATCACTATAGTATCTTATGTTTATGAATCTATATTTTGATTTATTCCCTAACTTGACTCTTTGAGCCTTATGTGGGGTGTTCTGAACATGAGTGGTCAATAAGAAATTCATCACTCCTTATAAGGGGAGAGAATATCCCATGTGATCTCATAAGTTGATGATTCAAATAGTCTTTAGCCAAAGCAGGATGATAATTAGAAAGAGATTCTAATATATCATTAACTGAATCATCATCTTCTAACCCAGATACATATAGATAAGTATTTAGGCTTGACATGATTCCATGCTCATAACTCATCTGTGTATTGTACGATCGAAGGATTAAATTGCATGATAACTTATCACTGAAGGAT
Organism: Elaeis guineensis; assembly: GCF_000442705.2. Taxonomy (NCBI): domain Eukaryota; kingdom Viridiplantae; phylum Streptophyta; class Magnoliopsida; order Arecales; family Arecaceae; genus Elaeis; species Elaeis guineensis. The sequence goes on from NC_025999.2 coordinate 63,272,337, forward strand.
ATTTTTAGTATTTTTATCAAATTTCATATCTTTCAGATAGTCATGACATGTTGCAAGACATCAATCTTGACTTATAGACTCACAAGAATTAAAAGAGTTTAATTTAAAAATTAATTAGAAAGTATTCTGATTAATTGATACATTTGGACTGACCTAATCTAATTGGATTAGTTTTGGTCATGAGACTGAATCCACTACTAGCAAGATATGGAATCCAATGGGTTTCACACTTTGGAATTTGATTATGGTCTAATTTAGTTGGATTTATTATAAATTCTATGGGTTTAATTAACTTGCTAACACATGAATTAATCTAAGTTCCCAATCTAGCTTAGCCTAAAGTTGTTTGAGCTAACCTAGACCCTGATGTCTTGAACTTAATTGGATTTGGTTCAAACCTAAAGATTCCTAGGTGTCTTAACCTCATCACATGAAAGTGTTTCATGTAAACTTGGACTTCTCCATGCCACCTCACCAATTCTTCACGCCAAATAAAAGTCACACCCTATATTAATTAGCGCCCAGAAGGAAGAGTCTTTCTGAGCTACTCCTCTTAACTCCCTGCCATATTTCTCATGCCATTTTTAATGGGATGCACCATCAGATGGTGTTTAGAAATTTGTGTGCACTGAAGTGGAAGAGTCCTTCTACTTGAAGGCTCTTCCATGCCATATTTATTGCTTGGTGAATTAATTCACATTGAATCCAAATAGACCCCACGTGAAATAAATCTAGCACCAAGAGTTGTGTCACTTTATACCTTATAAAAGGGAGGAGCTGCCATTGGATGGGTGTGCCATCTGAGAGAGTACTTAGGCATGGGGTCTTGTGAGGAAAAGAAGGAAAAAAATCAGAAAAAGAAAGGAAAGAAAGAAAAGAAAAACAAGAGAGAAAACTTGAGAAGAAAAGTTGTAGATTGTCTGCCTCTTTTGTGATTAACATATCCAAGTGTTGGATATCTTGATCAAATCAAGGGTTTGAGAATCTTTTGAGAAAAGATTTGTGGTGTGGATCTAGTAAAATTTAGAAGGCATCAGTCTATGGTACAATCCATTCATGAGTAGAAAAATTGGTAGTGAACTTGTGAAGAAGGCTGCAGTACTATATCAAATTGGGAAGGATCCTGATCAATCCTATGTGGATCACCATTAGAGGACATTTACTTTGGTATCTTGTGAAGATCATCCTATCATCAGATTATCATCTTTGAGAAGGTATAATTATCTACCTTATATGCATGCTTGTTTGTGTGATTGAAATCCACAAGGTGTTCCTAAGGTTTGTGTTCGGTTGTCTTGTTTTAAGTGTTAAAATTTATTAATTTTTTTTTAAAAATTATATTTCATTGTGTGACTGAAATCCAACAATACACGATAAATATAGTAGACAATATAGTAGATCCACTGACAAAGCAATTGAGCCAGCAGAAGACTGAAGTCTATCTTGAGAAGATGGAACTTAGGTTAGTGGCCAATTGGCTTTAGGACAAGTGAAAGATTGTTAGATGTATGTCCTGAAAAGTCAATATGGTAAGACACATTGTAATAGTTCTAGGATATATATTTGTACTTAAATATTGAATTATTAATAAAAGATAATTTTTTTTATCCATTCTTATTTAATGTGTCCAATAATCATCCTAGAAATTAATAATTTAAAGATATATATTCTCAAAAGTTGAGACTTAAAGACATGTATAATTAATTTCTAAATTATTTTCATTCGATAGATCATCATAGGGATGGTGACTGATTCAGTTACATCGACACACAGATCGTTTTCTTCAGGCTAGATGAGTTTCTAGCCTACAATGTGGGACATTGAGCGAGTGCAGGTGGTTGTTAGCAAACATCGATACTAAGCATGACCATACGAGATATCACTATTGGAGCAACTTTTTTAAGTTGTGGATGTCAGAAAATAGCTATGATCAGGTCATGGAGGTCTTTGAAGGCCGGTAAAATAGCAACACAAAAATAGCCTTCAGGATTTCAGCACTGTGTAGATCTCGTCGACAGGATTTTCTTCACCTTCCTTAACCCTTTAGCCTCAAAACTTGAAACCCTCCTTTACAGATTTGGAAGAATTCTTGGAGGCTCCAAACACCAAAAGAGAGGGTGTGGAACTCCTCTTGGGCGGCCAAGAGGGGGCGCACAAAGGGGGGTGCTAGAAACCCTAGCACCTCCTTTCTTTCCTTTTTGGGATTGGCAGCCAAGAAACCCTAAGATTTCTTGCTACTAGAGCATGGAGAAGACCAAAGAGAGAGGGAGGAAGAGAGAAAAAGTTAGGGAGATAATGGTTTAGTATTCATTCACTTCATCGAGTTAGAATATAATGTATCTTTATATACAGGGTCAATGTGACCCAATCCAAAAACTCCCCTGGCTAACTCAATGTAAGATTGCGCTCACCCAAGCCTATGTACACCCATGACTTGACCCAATCTCATAATCTTAGACTCAATCCTAGCTCAAATACAAGTTAGCCTCTCAAGGCCCAAAATTCCTGAATCTCAAGGTTCGAAAGGCTGACAGCCTTTCACCCTAGGGCCTAAATTAGCCCTAGTAACCCCCATGACCACCTCATGAGCTTTGGACCTTGGCCTTAGCCTTGATCTCCTAAGCTTTAGAAGCACCACATGAGGCCCAATAATCTCCACCTTGGTGCTTCAAGGCCTCAGCCAACTCCATCCTGTGCATCAAGTACATCTGTGTCACACATTTTCGAAAGCTATTCCAAGGAAGTACCTTCGTCAGTGCATCTGCTAGATTTTTCTTGGTATGGACCTTCACCAGCTTCATCTCATCTTCTTCTATAAGCTCTCTGATCTGATGATATCTGATGTTGATGCACTTCATCCTCGCTTGATAAACAGTTCTGTATAAGTAACAGTGCACTCTGACTGTTGCAGTGCACCCTGATGGCTTCTTGTGTGAAGTCCCTCTCCAATGCCAAGCCCTTCAGCCATAGGGCCTCCTTCACTACCTCTGTAATGCCGATGTATTCTACCTCAGTAGTGGATAAAGCTGTGATGGGCTGCAAGCACGATCTCCATGAAACAGAACCTCCAAACAAGCTAAATACAAAATCTATCGATGACCGTCGGTTGTCCACATCTCCACCAAAATCCACATCCATAAGCCCTTCTATCAGCCCCCGAGCCTCCTTGGATGTGTTGGAGAGTCCTTCAGTAGCTCATCACTGTCTGTAGCATATGCCGACTCCAACAATATCCATCAAGTACTTAAAGATCCTCTTTAGTGCTTGTCCGTGCTTCCTACCAGGCTGTGCCATGAACTTACTGACCTGACTTACTATGTAGGCGATATCTGGCCTACAACACATCATGGTATATATAAGGCTCCCCACACTAATGGTATATGGCACTTTCTTCATCTTCTGAGCCTCCACCTCAGTCTGTGGTGATATCATCTTCGAGAGTCTAAAGTGCCCAGCAAGTGATAGCTCCATCAGCTTCGCTTCCTTCATCTCGAATCTCTCCAAGACCTTCTTGATGTAACCTTCCTGAGATAACTATAGTACCCTTTTAGTTTGATCTTTGAAGATTTTCATGTCTATGATCTTCCTCACAGGCCCCAAATCCTTCATTTTGAATTTTTGAGATAAGGTTGCCTTCAGTTCCTACACAATCTTCCTACTCTTACATGCTATAAGCATATCATCCACATACAAGAGTCGGAACACCCTAGACCCATCCTCCAAAGATTTAACACAGACACAAGAGTCATACTGGTACCTGAAAATTCTGATGCTTCTCACATAAAAATTAAATTGCTTGTACCATTTCCTCGATGATTGCTTCAGTTCGTATAGTGATTTCTATAACAAACTGACCTTCCCTTCTACTCCTGGCTCTTAGAACCCCGATGGCTTCTCCATGTAAATGCTCTTCTCTAGATTTCCATGGAGGAACACCATCTTGATATCCATCTACTCTAGCTCCAAGTCCTGAGCTGCTACAATGCTCAGCAATACCCTGATAGAAGTATGCCTGAAGATGGAAGAGAAAATCTCATTGAAGTTGATGCCTTCTTTTTTAAAGTATCCCTTGGCCACTAACCTTATCTTATACCTGATACCTCTCTACTCTGAAGGCCCCTCCTTGTGTTTGTAAACTTACTTGCAACCAATGGATTTCTTCCCTTATGGCAACGCATCAATCACCACATCTCATTCTTATGGAGAGACTGCATCTCTTCGGACATTGCTTGGACCCATCTCTCTCTATTCTAGCTCTCCATAGTCTCTTTATAGGTGTAGGGGTCTCCATTCACTATCACCAGGGTATATGACACTGTCTCCTCGAAGCCATATCATTTTGGTTGCCTGACGTTCTTTTTGGGCTTGTGTAGTACAACTCCGATGTCCATCCTAGGTCCTACTTGCTCCTGTTGAACCTCCTGACTTCTTTCATCCATCAGAGCTCTCTCCACCTATGGAGATACCTTTATAAAGTGCTCTATCTGAATACCAAGTCCTCTCGATGCACCTGTAAGTGGCAAAACAGAACAGGTTGTTAGTTGTCCACCATTGCCCTGCTGGAACTCCTATTGCTCCTCCATGCTATCTTGCTTTTGGAGAACTGAATTTTCATCGAAAGTGACATCCCTACTGATGACAACCTTCTTCTCCAAGAGATTCCACAACTGATATCTCTTAACTCTTCATAGATATCTCAAGAACACCATCTTCTGTGACCTGACATCCAATTTGCTCTACTCACCAGCTTCGATGTGCACATATGCCTTGCACCTAAATACCCTTAGATGGCTCAATCTAATCTTTCAAACCATTTTTTCTCTAGAATACCACCATCTAACTTTATGTGAGGTGACTGATTCAGCAAATAATAGGCTGCATCCACTATATTAATTCAGAACGCCTTAGGAAGCCCTGCCTGCAGCTTCATGCACCATGCCTTTCTATAAGGGTTCTGCTCATCGTATCGACCATACCATTTTGTTAAGGAGTCTCTTTTATTGAGAGATGCCTTTTGATGCTGCACTTCTCACAAAAAACTTAGAACTCCCTACTAATAAATTCTCCATCATTGTCTGACCGCAGACACTTCAAGCTCCGACCTATTTTCTTCTCCACCTCAACTTTCCACACCTTGAATGTGGTGAAGATTTTTGATTTCTCCTTTATGAAGTAGATCTGCACCTTCCTTGAGAAATTATCTATGAAGATTAAGAAGTATCTCACCCCATTTTTAGTTGAAACTGGGGTCGGTGCCCACACATCAGTGTGAACTAGTTCCAGTGAGGTTGCATTGCGAGCTGAACTACTGGCAAACTGTACTCTTCTCTATTTTTTCATCTGGCATGGCTCATACATCTCTGAGATACCTCCATCCAAATTTAGAATCAGATCATACTTGCTCAGCTCCTTCATCCCATGATCTCCGATGTGGCCTAGGCAGTAGTGCCACAATCGATGAGCCCCCTACTGGTCCTGTGCTGCTGTTGCATCAGATTCTTCAGTTACCATAAATCTTTCCATCCTATAGAGATTGTTCTCCATCTTCCTATCTCTCATCACTACTATGGCTCCATTTGAGATGTTCAATACCCCACTCCTGGCACGATCGCTGAAGCTGTAGCACTCTGCTTTAGGTAACCTAGTGACACGAGATTCTTTTTCAGATCTAGGACGTGCTTCATATTGGTGAGCGTCCGCACCATCCTATCAAACATCTCCATCTGAATACTCTCAATACCAGCAACTCTATATAGGTGATCATCTCCGGGTGTCACACTCCCCTCATCAATCTTGGTGTATGTCACGAACCATGACTGATTTGCAGTGTAGTGATGCGAATAGGCTAAATTCAAGGTCTATACATCTGTGTATCTTCTGTGACCATATGATACAATCAAGAGGTCATCCTCCACCTCACTATCAGTCACCATACTCAGTGCATCAGATCCTCCTTTATCTCACTTCTTAATTTTCTACTACATGCAATCTCGTTTGAAGTGCTCGATCTCATTGCACTTGTAGCACCTGGCTTGCTTCCTACTCCTACTCTTTCGAGACTTTGACCATCCCCTTGACTTATCTCTTTCCTTTCCTCTTCCTAATCTCTCCCCTACGGCCAAGCCTTCCTGGAGAGCACCTTCCTTGGTCAACTTCTCCCACTATTCATTGGACCATAGCACCGAGACCATATCTTCATACTCCAGAGTCTCCTTGCTGTAGAGCAGCATCGTCACCAATGAATCATAGGAAGTGGGCAGCAAGCATAACAATAGCAATGACTTATCTTTCTCCACCATCTTCACCCTGATGTTCTGCAATTTGTTACACACTTGATCAAATTTCTAAATATGACCCAAGATATCTCCGCTTTCCTGCATCTGAAGGCTATACAGTCTCTTCTTTAACATCAGCTTGTTGCACATATTTTTTTTTATATACATGATGTATAACTTCGATCATAAACCTTTCAGAGTCTTCTCCTCTAACACCGAATAGAGCACTGCATCCACCAAACATCCTCTAATCATGGAACAAGCCTTCTTTTCTATGGACATCCACTGACGATCCGTCATCCCTTCAGGCTTCTCCTCCAATGCCAGATCCAGATCTACTTGAACCAGGAGATCTTCTATCTGAATTTTTCACATGAAAAAATTCTCTTTCCCATCAAACTTCTCAAAATCAACCTTCATGTTGCTTTCCATGGTGGGATCCAAATCAAAACACAGTAAAATTCTAAGGGATTTGAGAAATACCTTGACAGGGTCCTTGTTGAAATTTTAGCCTTTGAAGATCTTCAACTTTTAGAATCTCCTTCTTTTTCTACACAACTCATGCTTTGAGACTAATTGTTGGAGCAACTTCTCTAGGTTGTAGATATCAGGAAACAACTAGGATCAGATCATGGAGGTCCTTGAAGGCCAGCAACACAACAACATAAAAATAGCCTTCAGGATTTCAGCACTATGTAGATCTTGTCGACAAGATTTTCTTCGCCTTCCTAAACCCTTTCGCCTCCAAACTTGAAACCTCCTTTATAGATCTTGAAGAACTCTTTTTGAAGGCTCTAAACACCAAAATAAAGGATGTGGAACTCATCTTGGGCGGCCAAGAGAGGGCGCACAAAGGGGGGCTTGCACAAAGGGGGGTGCTAGAAATCCTAGCACCTCCTTTCTTTCATATTTGGGATTGGCAGCCAAGAAGCCCTAAGGTTTCTTATTGCTGGAGCATGGAGAAGATCAGAGAAAGAGAGAGAGAGAAAGAGAGAGAAAGTTAGAGAGAAAATGATTTAGTATTCATTCATTTTATCGAGTCAGAATACAGTGTATCTTTATATATCAGAATACAGTGTATCTTTATATACAGAGATAATATTGTTGGGAATAGTGTCCCAAAGCCAATCGTCAGCCTATTGATGGTTGTGCTCATTCTTGTATTAGTATATGAATTATAAATAAATAAAAGTTATTTTGATATTTTTAATCATAAATTATTTCATCTTCTAATGAACTCCTGTGTTGTGGTGAAGTCCTTAGGACTATTTAGACTTGACAAAGGAGGATTTATCGTTTAGTCCTTAAACCTGTTCGCGATCAAATGATATGTTGTTACAAACAATGACAACATTTATCAAGCATAGATCATTGTGTGCCATATAGGTTGGTTGTCCTCTTAACCAAGGGTGTGAAGATACTGATATGGCATACAGGTGAGATGTAAGGGTACATCTACACTGAACGTGACTGACTTTGGAGCTTTTTCTGCTGTCAAGATTTGCTCCGATGGGATATGGGTATTACTGTTCCTCCAACCTGAGACCGTCACGGTGACTTGTAAGCAACTCACTACACTTAGGCACTGGACTACCTGAATTTCTAATTCAGTGACGGAAGGCTGCTGGGTGTAGTCAAGTACTTGACTTATCGGTGCATGTGTCAAGATGGGATTGACCACTCCAGTTCAGGAGCTGTGTACAGTCGTATTTCAATTTAGCAAAACCTTGGCCAGGGTAGTCCTAGTGAGGAGTCACAGGACTGTTTGAGTTGAGCATGATTCGGATGATCTGATCAGGGTTGACAGTTTAACCCTGAGTCGTCCTAAACATAGGGGTCAAAAGGGATGAATTATACAGTAACCATATTCACGTAGGTTCTGAATGTTATGATTATGACTATTTGACCTATCCAAATATCGGGTACCATTGCTAGATGGTTACTTTGATTAGTATAGGAATTGGTTCCTGTGCTACCGGCTTAGGTTCGAACCTGCGGGGTCACACACATTAGAGGTTCCTATCTGATCTGATGGCTGATGAAAAGTCCTAATGCTCATGGACTATGAGTCCTACGTGTCTAAAACTCTATGATCGAGAATCAAGATTTTTTGATCACGAGTACCACACATTTTGGGTACCGGGGTCAAGAGTCCCACTGGTTTGGGACTTTTTGATCAGGATTTCATATCGATGGACTCTGATGCCCGATTGTCCATCGAATTTGGACTCAGTATTTATGAGAGGTTTAATTAATGATTTGATCACTAATTAACTCAATTTAATTGATTAATTATTTTTGGATCAAGTCCAATTAAATGGGATTCAGTTGGGTTTGACCCCATTAGGTTAAGTGTTGACCTAATCGCTAAGGTGTTTTGATCACTGATTTGATTAGGGGTTGAACTTAGTCAATTCTTGATTTGATTAAGATTTTATTGATCTTAGTTAAGCCAAATTAAGTTGGATTTAACTTAGTCTAATTGTGCCTAACCTATTTTGATTAGGTTGGCTCAATTACGTTGAAACCACCTTTTGAATTCTCTCCCTGTGCAACCTCACTCATCTGCACCCATTTGAATTCACGAGAAATAACTTCTTGTGAATTTTCTCCCACACAGAAGCCTTCTCACACCCTCTCTTATGCGCCATTTATCTAGATAAAGATTGGTTTGTTGGCCATTCAAATTCAAAGGATGTTTGAATTTGAATGGGCAACTAATCCATGCGCCACCCACCTTATCTTGTGCGCCATTTAATCTACACGAGAAAGAGTTTCTCGTGTAAACTCTCCATGCACAAAGAACCCATGCCTCCTCTCTTCTCTTGCCTAGAGTGGATAAGGATGAGTTGGTTTGCATTTGAATTCAAATTTGATTTGAATTCAAGTGAGCAACCACCTATCTTTATCCTCTCACACGGATAAGACACGTCTTGCACTGTTTTAAAAGAGAAGAGAAGTTGGGGCGTGAGTAGAATTTTTTTGAGAGAGAATAGTCGGCGTGAGGAAGCCTTGTGCATGAGTTGGAAGTTCAAAAACTTTCGAGAGAAAAGAAAAGAAAAGAAACAAAAGTGGGTGCAGGGTTTTCAGTGAGTACCCTAGGGTTTCTACCTGGGGTTCGGGAAGTGAGAAAGTGAGCTACGAGTGTCGTGAGCCCACCAACTTTAGGGAGAGCTTCATCAACCTCTCTTTTATATTTTTTGATGATCCAGAGCATCCAAAGAGTCGACAGATCAAGATCGAAGGAGTTCGATCAGCATCGGTCATCAAAAAGATTCTGCAATGAACTAGCATTCATGAGGAGCCAATCAGATCGAGAGCTTTGTGTGGATGATCCACAGGGACCAGACACACTGTGTAGCTGCATTGCAATGATCAGACTCTCCCGATGATGATCAGATTGCGACGATCGACTATCCACACGAAGATAATGTGTTCTGAGCACATAACAGTAAAATATTTACTGTAGAAGTTTAAATTTCAAATTTAAATGCATGCTATATATATATATCATATTTAGATCTTTGTGTAGGATTAATATATATTAATTAATTAGATTAATTAATAATTTTTATTACAAAATTATAATTTTGAAAAAGTTTTAAAATTATCGTTTTACCCCTGCACCATTTTTCTCATAAATGATATCAAAGCGGGTTCTAAAATATGATATACATTTGCATGCGTAGATTAAGTTATAATCTAAAAGTTTAAATTTAAAATTTAAATTTAAAATTTAAATTTCAAAATTTAAATTTTAAATTTTGAAATTTAAAATTTGAATTCAAAATTCAAAAATTTGAAATTTAAAATTTGAAATTTGAAATTTGTTTGAAATTTCAAATTTGAAATTCAAAATTTAAAATTTAAAATTTGAAATTTAAAAATTCAAAAATTTGAAATTTGAAATTTGTTTGAAATTTGAAATTCAAAATTCAAAATTTGAAATTTAAATTTTGAAATTAGTATATTTAGATATACTTGATCCAAGTAGCAAGTAGTCTAATTGGGTTGATTGCCCGATCATCCGGTCATAGGAGAAAAGTAGGGTTTAAAGGCCCTCTCCTCCCATTCGATGAGGTTTTCCTATGACGGTAGGGGTGCCGATGCGATTATATCCCATGCAGATGATGCAGTGAAAAGACTTAATTATAAATATTCAATTGTAAAATTTATCATGAATGTGTTAGATTAGATCTAAAGGAATATTCATGATTTATTTCGATTGAGTTATTTTCTGTTATGTAATTAGCAATAGGATTACTGTTTATGAAATGTGCAGATCCATTTGTAAAATAAGTCAATACATTTGGTGAACAGAAAATAAAACCTTTCAAATTTAAAAATTATTTTTGAAATGCCAAACCCTGACCCATCAGCCCAAATACTTAATTAAAAAAATTAAGTGTTGTCTAGTTGGTCTAGAATTGTGAATTAAGATCTAAGATAATTGCATAAACTTGTGGGTCAATGGGTTAGATGGATTAGATCCATAATTGGGTTAGACCTAAGGTTAGCTTAAAGAAATAGACTAAATTAGAGTAATTGATCAAATCTAATCAAAAGTTGAATTAGATTAGGTCAAAGACACTCTAGACTCAACTCCAATAGTTGTAGTTGAATGGGTCCATGTCTTTAACTAGACCAAGATGGACTTAATTCATGGCTATGTGGTGGAACCCTATTTACTAAGTTGATCAAATTAAAACTAATGAATCGGTTGGTGTCTAGGGTAAGTTCGACAGTCTGACCAATGGTTTTTAAGTGGGAGCTACTCGCATTGATTCGATCTCTGATGAGTTAATGGCATATCCTCACCACTGATCTCACTTACCTGGCCAACCTGGTGAGTTAGGTTTTGATTAGATCACTTGGTGATTAGGGCTCACCCATGTCATTAGATAAATCAGTGTGACTGATTTAGGTGCTCCTAATGTCGGTTTTAATTAAATTTTTTTTAATTTGACTTGGTGAAGTTAGTAGGAGGATTGAAATTGGCTGGTTAATTTTTTCTCTTCTATCCTTTAATAAAATCTTCAAAAATTATTAGGTCCCTAAAATGATTAAGTTATAGTGATAACTAAGTTATAGTCTCCCATTAAGTGAGTGATAATGAGTCCATTAGTTTAATAATCACTGGAGGCCCAAAGGCCTGGTGCTTATTGACTAATGAAATTATCATTCATAATATGATCATTTGGTTGAGTCCTTCTGATGGTGGTCAGGTTGACCGGCCAAAGTTGGGCCTGATCATTTATTGGTCAGATTCACCAAATCAAGTCATGTTAATGGTTGGACCTAACCAGATCTTTTCAGTGGAGGCCAAAGCCTATTGAATAGGTTCTGGGGCAAAATTAATTACTAGAAGTTGTTTAGAGAAACAACTGGTTACGAATCTACCCATAGATGTACATGGGTTGACCAACCAAAGTTGGGCTCGTGTGTAGTCTGTGTGGATTCTGGTACCCACTAAGGAATTAAAGTAATTCCTCGAATTGGAAGTTGAGGCTACCAGTTTGTAAAAATACTGGGAGAAACTTTAGACTAAAGTCCAAGTCTTTAGTATTAATAATTTATGTACTAATAAAGGTTTGATTTTCTTTTATGCAGCTATGGCCACTACCCTCTCGCTCCGATCATTATTAGATAATGACAAGCTCATGGGACCTAATTTCGATAGCTGGTATCAAAAATTAGAAATCATCCTTGAGCATGAACGGATCCTTCATGTAGTAACAGATCCGACACCTGAGGAGCCAGCCTCGAATGCTAGAGGGGCGGTCCGAGACACTTACTAGAGGTGGCTCAACGACCGCACTACCGTTCGGTACATAATGCTAGCGGCAATGAACGATGAGTTCAGTCGTAGGTTCGAGAACGCCCAACCGCAGGAGATGCTTCAAATGTTGAATGACTCCTTTGGCACGCCTGACGACATTGAAATGCACAAAACTAGTTGTGCCATTTTCAATGCTCGGATGAGGGATGGGGCCTCAATCATCGATCATGTATTGTGCATGATCGAAATGATTAAGCGCCTAAGTAAATTGGGTTTTTCCTTGCACGAGCAGCTCGCTAAGGATGTGATCCTTAATTCTTTGTCCAAGTCCTTCCTTCCCTTTCTTACTCATTTTTGGATGACAAAGCCTGCAGTGAACTACCACGGCTTGTTGGGGTTGCTGCAGAACTTTGAGAAGAACCACCAGCTCTATAAGGAGTCGGTGAATGTTGTGGGAGGATCTTCTTCTGGTCATCGACCCTTTAAGAAAGGAAAGAAGAACAAGAAAAAGAAGAATAAGAAGGTACAGTCGCATGCTAGGATGTTTGCACAGGGTCAGACCAAGAAGTGCAAGCTTGACCAGAGCCAGGCGGAGTGCTTCTTTTGCAAGAAGCAGGGGCACTGGAAGAGGAACTGCCCTCTATACATTGCCTCCCTGGACCCGAACAGGCTGAAGAAGAAGCAAGGTAATTATATGATAATACCTTGCAACTTTTCTATTTGTGATACTACTGCCTAGGTATTGGATACCGAAAGCCCTTATCATATCTATAATTCGATGCAGGGTCTGCAGGTCAGTAGGAGATTTGATGAAGGCGAGAGGTTCTTGAATGTTGGAGATAGAAGCAAAGTTTCAGTTCTAGCTTTAAGAATCATGAACCTTATAATCAACTCTCATAATGTAATTCTGAGTGAATGTCACTATTGTCCAAGTTTTTTATTAAATATTATTTCTGTAGGCCTTTTGACCATGTACAATTATAAATTTTTAATAAAAAAAAATGTTTACAATATCATTTTGAATGGTGTTACAATATTTGTTGGACAACTAAATAATAGAATTTACTTACTATCACAGCCTGTTAATGTGGTTCAAACCTCCGGTAAATACCCTAAAATGGATAATATGTCAGAAGTCTACCTTTGGCACTGTAGGCTAGGTCATATCAATAAGAATAGGATAAACATGTTGGCTCAAGAAGGAATTCTTGAATTTGATGATTGTGAATCACTTCCAACCCGTGAGTCCTGTCTTCTTGAAAAGATGATCAAATCACCTTTTACTGGAAAAGGTGAGCGAGCCAGTGAACTCTTGGGTCTGATACATTCTGATGTATGTGGACCCATGAGCTCAAGTGCAAGAGATGGATATTTATACTTCATAACCTTCATAGATGACCTATCAAGGTATGAGTATGTTTACCTAATGAATCATAAGTCGGAGTCATTTAAAATGTTCAAACTATTCTGAAATGAGGTAGAAAAACAAACTGGGAAGTGTATTAAAACTCTTCAATCTGATCAAAGAGGTGAATACCTTTTCAATGAGTTTTTGACATATCTTGGAGAGAATGGGATTCTCTCTCAGTGGACTCCTCTTGGAATACCACAGCATAATTGTGTATCTGAAAGGAGGAATCAGACCTTGTTGGACATGGTTCGATCCATGATGGGGTTTGCTGGTCTGCCAATCTTCCTCTGGGGATATACGCTCGAATCGGCTTGTTACCTTCTAAATAGAGTTTCGAGTAAGTCTGTAACCAAAACGTCATATGAGATATGGATAGAACGTAAGCCAGTACTCTCGCACCTTAGGGTTTGGGGGTGTCTGGCTTATGTTAAATGTTTAATTACGGACAAGCTAGGACCTAGGTCTGGCAAGTATAATTTTATAAGATACCTAAAAGAGATCAAAGGGTATTATTTCTACCTGGCTGATGAGCAAAAGGTGTTTATCAGCCTTAAGGCAATCTTTTTGGAAAAAGAGTTCCTTGGTGAAGGGACTGTTGCCTCTAAGGTCAAACTTGACGAAGTTCGATAGATGAAAAAATCGACACAAGTTGCTGAACCTGAATCGGATTTGATTAGATCAGATCCGGAGCCCATTGTTCAAGCACCCTTAAGGCGATCTGGTAGAGTACCACGTCAACCGGACAGATAATAATGGTTTCTTGGTCTGGGACGACGATCCTATCAAACTTGATGAAAATGATGAGGATATGATCACCTACATGGATGCAATGCAGAGATCCAACTCTGAGAAATGGCTAGAGGCCATGAAATTCAAAATGGAGTCCATGAAGGTCAACGATGTGTGGACATTAGTTGACCCACCCGAAGGAGTAAAACCCATAGGGTGTAAGTGGGTCTTCAAGTGGAAGAGGGGCGCAGACGGAAAGGTGGAAACCTATAAAGCCCATCTGGTTGCCAAGGGATATTATCAACATTATGGTATCGACTATGACGAGATATTTTCTCCTGTGGCAATGCTTAAATCCATTCGGATTATGCTTGCGATAGCTGCCCATCTGGACTATGAAATCTGACAGATGGATGTGAAGACAGCTTTCCTAAATGGAGAGCTGGACGAAGAGGTGTATATGATACAATCTGAAGGATTCACATCCACAGATGAGTCTAAGGTGTGCAGGCTACAGAGGTCCATTTATAGATTTAAGCAGGCATCCCAGAGTTGGAACATACGTTTTGATAGGACGATCAAGACGTATGGCTTCGTTAAGAACGGAGAAGAGCCCTACATTTATAAGTGGGCTAATGGTCCAGTAGTAGTATTTCTTGTATTGTATGTGGATAACATTCTCTTAATCAAAAATGATGTCCCTGCATTATAGGGAATAAAGATTTGACTGTCGTCATAGTTCTCCATGAAGGATCTGGGAGAAGCTTCCTACATCCTAGGGATGAGGATCTATAGGGATAGATCTAAAAGTTTGCTTGGCTTATCCCAGTCCACGTACATTGATACTATGCTGAAGAGGTTCAGCATGGAGAATTCTAAGAAAGGCTGTCTATCGATAGGCCATGGAATTTTTCTCTCGAAGAGAGATTGTCCGACAACACCTCAAGAGAGAAAACGTATAGGTAGAATTCCATATGCTTCGGTAGTGGATCTATCATGTACGCCATGACATGTACATAACTAGATGTGGCATACTCACTAGGGATAGTGAGTAGATACCAATCTGATCCAGGGGAGAATCACTGGAAGGTTGTTAAAACCATCCTGAAGTATTTGAGAAATACTAAGGATGAGTGGCTTGTTTATGGTGAATCAAACTTGAGACTTATGGGGTTTACAGACTCCAATTTTTAATCTGATCATGATGACAGCAAGAGTGTGTCAGGATTTATTTTTACCCTTAATGGTGGGGCTGTCTGCTGGAAGAGTTTCAAGCAGCACACAGTGGCTGATTGAGTTTGCGAGGCAGAGTATGTCGCTACATCAAATGCTGCCAAAGAAACGATGTGGCTGAAAAAATTCATCATCGAGCTCGAAGTAGCACCCTCCCTTGTTGGTCCAGTTCTACTCTTCTATGACAGCTCTGGAGCCATTGCTCAGGCGAAGGAACCGAAGGCACACCAGCGGATGAAGCATATTCTGCACCGCTACCATCTTATCCGAGAAATCATGGATAGAGGTGACATCGACCTTCAGAAGATCGATGGGAAGGAGAACCTGGCCGACCCATTCACTAAAGCCATTGCGGTGAAGGAGTTCAACGATTTTAAGTTGAAGATGGGTATTAGATACTGCACCGATTGGCTTTAGGCCAAGTGGGAGATTGTTGGGAATAGTGTCCCAAAGCCAATCGTCAGCCTGTTGACGGTTGTGCTCATTCTTTATTAGTATATGAATTATAAATAAATAAAAATTATTTTAATATTTTTCATCACAAATTATTTCATTTTCTAATGAACTCCTGTGTTGTGGTGAAGTTCTTAGAACTATTTAGACTCGATAAAAGAGGATTTGTCGTTTAGTCCTTAAATCTGTTCGCAACCAAATGATACATTGTTACCAAGGATGACAACATTTGTCAAGCATAGCTCGTTGTGTGCCATATGGGTTGGTTGTCCTCTTAACCAAGGAGTGTGGAGACACTGATATGGCATACAGGTGAGATGTAAGGGTACATCTGCACTGAACGTGACCGACTCTGGAGCTTTTTCTACTGTCAAGATTTGCTCCGATGGGATATGGGTATAACTGTCCCTCCGATCTGAGACCGCCATGATGACTTGGAAGCAACTCACTGCACTTAGGCACTGGACTACCTGAATTTCTAATTCAGTGATGGAAGGCTGCTGGGTGTAGTCAAGTACTTGACTTGTCGGTGTGTGTGTCAAGATGGGATTGACCATTCTAGTTCAGAAGCTGTGTACGATCGTATTTCAATTTAGCAAAACTTTGGCCAGGATAGTCCTAGTGAGGAGTCACAGGACTATTTGAGTTGAGCACGATTCGGATGATCTGATCAGGGTTGACAGTTTAACCCTGAGTCGTCCTAAACACAGGGGTCAAAAGGGATGAATTATACAATAACCATATTCACGTAGGTTTTGAATGTTGCGATTGTGACTATTCAACCTATCTGAATATCGGGTACCATTGCTAGATGGTCACTTCGATTAGTACAGAAATTGGTTCATGTGTTACCGGCTTAGGTTCGAACCTGCGGGGTCACACACATTAGAGGTTCCTATCTGATCTGATGGCTGATGAAGAGTCCTAATGCTCATGGACTATGAGTCTTATGTTTCTGAGACTCTGTGATCAAGAATCAGGATTCTTTGATCACGAGTACCACACATTTTGGGTATCGAGGTCAAGTGTCCCATTGGTTTGGGACTTTTTGATCAAGATTTCATATCGATGGACTCTGATGCCCGATTGCCTATCAGATTTAGACTCAATATTTATAAGAGGTTTAATTAATGATTTGATCACTAATTAACTCAATTTGATTGAGTAATTATTTTTGGATTAAGTCCAATTGAATTGGATTCAGTTGGGTTTGACCCGAGTAGGTTAAGTGTTGACCTAATCGCTAAGGTGTTTTGATCACTGATTTGATCAGAGGTTGGACTTAGTCAATTCCTGATTTGATTAAAATTTTATTGAGCCTAATTAAGCCTAATTAAGTTGGATTTAACTTAGTCTAATTATGCCTAACCTATTTTGATTTGGTTGGCTCAATTAGGTTGAAACCACCTTTTGAATTCTCTCCCTGCGCCACCTCACTCATCTGCGCCCATTTGAATTCACGAGAAACAACTTCTCATGAATTTTCTTCCACACAAAAGCCTTCCCATGCCCTCTCTTGTGTGCCATTTATCTGGATAAAGATTGGTTTGTTGGCCATTCAAATTCAAAGGATGTTTGAATTTGAATGGGCAACTAATCCATGCACCACCTGTTGGGAAATGTGTCCCAAAAAGCCAATCGTCAAGCTGTTGACGGTTGAGCAACCAAGTATTATAATTGATTTGTTAATAAATAAAATATATTTGGCATTTTCATCATAAGCTTTCATCTTCTAATGAACTCCGTTGTTATGATGAAGTCCTTAGGACTATTTAGGTTCGATAAAGAGAGGATTTATCGATTAGTCCTTAAAACTGTTCACGACCAAATGATAGGCTGTTAATAAGGACGACAGCTTCTATCGAGCATAGGTCGCTGTAGGCCATATGGGTTGGTTGTCCTCTTAACCAAGGAGTGTGGAGACACTGGTATGGCATACAGGTGAGATGTAAGGGTACATCATCATTGAACGTGACCAACTCCAGAGCATTCTGCTGTCGAGAATGTCTCTGATGGGATATAGGTATAAGTGTCCCTTAGACTTGAGATCACCTCAGTGACTTGCAAGCAACTCATTGTGCTTTGGTACTGGACTAACTGAATTTCTAATTTAGGGACGGAAGGCTTCTGGGCACAATCAAGTACTTGCGAAGTCAGAGTGTGATCGAGATGGGATTGACCACTCCAAGAGTTGGAGAAAAATGAGTCGCTGTATTTCAATTTAGCAAAACCTTGGCCAGGGTAATCCATCAGATGGATTTGATATTTTGAAATACAATGTGGATAACCTGATCAGAGTTGATAGTTGAGCTCTAGGGTGTCCTATGATCATTTTGGTCAAGGGGATGAATTATATGAAAACTATATCCGCATGGATTCTAAGGATGTTGTTCTTCACATTCGACCTATCCGGTCGTCGGGTACCATTGCTAGATGGTCACTTCGATTGGTATAGAAATTTATTCCTATGCTACCGGCTTAGGTTCGGACCTATGAGGTCACACACATTAGAGTTCATGATCCGATCGGATGGTTGATCAACGATTAAGAATCGTTCTAGGGTTAGATGATCAATACGATTGATATTTAACCCAGTACAAGTGTTGCAGGAGGATCGATTAGCAATTTGATTGCTAATTGGCTTAATTTGATTAAGCCAATGGGCTGAGATTAAGTCTAATTAAATATAATTTAATTAGATTTGATTTGGACTTGATTGGATCAAGTCCAATTGGTTTATTGGATAAGCCAAGTGCAAGAAAAAACTAGTCCTAGTTCAACTAGGACTTGGGTCAATCTAATTTCTAATTTGATTAGAAAATTAAATCAGATTTAAATCTAATTTAATCTGATTAAATTAGATTCTTAATTGGGTTAAGACCTATTTTAATTAGGTTGATCTAATTTTTATTTGATTTGGTTTGGGAAACCAAATTAAAACAAGTCATAAGACAGAATCCTAGTAGGACTAGGATTCCACCTTGCGCCACATAAACCTTCTCCACGCCCTCTCTCTTATTCAACGCCAATCTCCACTTATTTTGTGCGACAAAAGCCCTCTCCCAGATCTCTCCCACGTTCACAAAAGGTCTCCTCTCTTCTTTCTTACATGGAAGGTGGTTTGGATCAAATCTAAAAGGAATAAGTTTGGATTTCGAATTCTATGAGATAGAGTTTTAGAAATCTAAAACTCTTTCAATTTTGCACCGAATTTATCCAATTTTTTTTTGAAATTTTCGTGGCTTTTAAGGTTTACATTGTACACCCTTTTCTGGTTATCCATGCATGAAAATATGGAGGAGGTGCTCAAGAGTTGGGCGTCCCTTTACTTGCCATGTTTGGATAAGCCTTGACTAGGTGTTTGACCTAGACAAGGACTCTATCATATCTCTCTATATAAGATGAGTTTCTTCATGAAATTTTAAGAAGAGATAGATATTTGAGAGACCTTTCTACCATCCAAAAATCAGAGAGAAATACCTTTATGTTGTGGAGATATAAAAGATGCAAGTTTGGGTGTCTAGAGAGAAAAACGTGAAGAAGAAGAGGGTCTTCTTCTAGGGTTTTTATTTTCATATCTTTCCTCCTTCCATCTTGAGTTTCTTGAGAGCGTCTCAGATCTGAAACTCCTCCTTCTACTTTTCATCTTTGGAAGATTCCAAATCAAGAAGAAGGAGGCACCTGATCAACCATCAAAGAAGGATCAGCGCAGTACTAGCATACTGTGCTGATTTCCTGAAGTAGGACTTCTGATCGAGATTCGTGGGCTCGTGTGGATGACTCCTAGAGGCTGGACGCATGTGCGGCTTGCAACATCATCCTTAAGCCCAGATCAGTGAGGTTAGAGCATCTAACTTGCAAGGTAATAGATCTGATCTATTATTTAATACATACATTAGATGTAGCTAGTATAGAAACATGTTGATATGATCAACATGTAGTTCATACTATATTTATATATATTTTAATTTTTGATTTAATACTATGTAATAATCATATAATAGGATCTTAGATCTAAGGATTTTCTGATCTTAGAAAATAAATTTTGATTTATTTTAGTCTTCCGCTGTATGATCTTGAAAAAGTTTCAAGATCTAACCCTGAAACCCTAGATCTGGTTCCTACACCACCCACCTTATCTTGTGCGCCATTTAATCTACATGAGAAAGAGTTTCTCATGTAAACTCTCCATGCACAAAGAACCCATGCCTCCTCTCTTCTCTCACCCAGAGTGGATAAGGATGAGTTGGTTTGCATTTGAATTCAAATTCGATTTGAATTCAAGTGAGCAACCATCTATCTTTATCCTCTCACGCGGATAAGACACGTCTTGCACTGTTTTAAAAGAGAAGAGAAGGTGGGGCATGCGTAGAATTTTTTTGAGAGAGAATAGTGGGTGTGAGGAACCCTTGTGTGTGAGTTGGAAGTTCAAAAACTTCTGAGAGAAAAGAAAAGAAAAGAAACAAAAGTGGGTGCAAGATTTTCAGTGAGTACCCTAAGGTTTCTGCCTGGGGTTCGGGAAGTGAGAAAGTGAGCTACGAGTATCGTGAACCCACCAAACTTCAGAGAGAGCATCATCAACCTCTCTACTACATTTGCTAATGATCCAAAGCATCCAAAGAGTTGGTAGATCAAGATCGAAGGAGTTCGATTAGCATCGACCGTCAAAAGGGTTCTGCAACGAACTAGCATTCGTGAGGAGCCGATCAGATCGGAAGCTTCATGTGGATGATCCGTAGAGGTCAGACACACTATGTGCTGCATTACGATGATCAGATCTTTTCGACAGTGATCAGATTACGACGATCGACTATCCACATGAAGGTAATGTGTTCTGAATACATAACAGCAAAATATTTACTATAGAAGTTTAAATTTTAAATTTAAATGCATGCTATATATATATATATCATATTTAGATCCTTGTATAGGGTTAATATATATTAATTAATTAGATTAATTAATAATTTCTGCTGTAAAATTATAATTTTAAAAAAATTTTAAAATTACCGTTTTACCCCTGCATCATTTTTCCCACAAATGTGATCCAATCTAAAAACTCTCCTGACTAGCTCAATGTAAGATTGTTCTCATCCAAGTTCATGTACACCTATGACTTGATCCAATCTCATAATCATGGACTCAATCGTAGCCCAAATACAAGTTAGCCCCTCAAGGTCCAAAACCCCTGAACTTCAAGATCTGAAAGGATGATAGCTGTTGAATCTAAGGCCCAAACTAGCCCTAGTAACCCCCATGACCACCTCATGAGCTTTGGACTTTAGCCTTAGCCTTGATCCCCTAAGCCTTGGGAGCACTATATGAGGCCCAACAATCATATGGATGTCTACTCACTCATCAGTGATCTTCTTGATACTGTAATGGTGTAAGTAGTTCTTTGATCTGCGGTACCTCGATTGCTCACAGTGAAGTTATTGTAGTTTGACCATACATAAACATATTTTCTTAGCCATTTGGATCCTTGTAGTACATATTGGTTACAGTAAATTTACTATAGGAGTAGGGAGCATACTTAGATGGGATCTATCAATCTTAGTAGATAAAGAGTAGTCCTATAGGGTTTAAAAAACTTAATCCTTAGGTCTTTGGTCACAGCAAAATGATAGATGAAAAGAAGTTTTCATCAGTATCATGATTTGAACTTGAGCTAATCGAATCTTTTATATGACGGATGTTATAGTTTGACAAGTTTCTATAATCTTCATCTTGTCAGGACTCACGATAGAAGAACTGAATCACACGATAACTATACCTATGGTTTCTAATCATTCTATTCTACTAGATTGCCATCACATACTGCTAGACATTACTAGTAGATTGTGAGAGCTCACTTGGATCATTCTGGATCGATAATCTTTGATGGATGAGAGTTGAAAATATTCTAACCCATTGAAAGGTATTTCGATGATACCATGATGAAGATCATGGAATGTCTCACTACCAGATAGAACAGAACCTATGGGGTCACACATAAAATAGGTTTAATTAGATCAAACGATTGGATCATGATCAAATTATCAATATGATTGGTGATTTGGATCAATTTATAAAAGTTACAAATAACTGGATCAGCTAACAGTTAGCTAGGAGGACCTAACTGCAATTGTTGCAAACCAATTTGATGAGACCAAATTGAAGATCAAGTCCTAATTAATTAAATCAATTTAATTAGTTTAGACTTGATATAATTGAGCTTTTGGTTTCAGATTTGGATCCTAATCAGATTAGAATTGAGTTTGAATTAAATTGGGCTCGAATTGATTTCAAATTGGATTCGAATCAAATCCAAACTAAATCCAATTAAACAAGAACTAGAGTCCCACTTATCTGGGACTCTCTCTATCTCTCTCTTTTGTCACCCCATGTCGACACCAATATTAGATTGGCGTCACACATGGTGAAAGAGAAAGGGAGATGGGTGCAGATTCATCTGTTGGAGCCCCCTCTTGATAATCTCTATCTTTATTCTTTCTAGGATAGGATAGGTTCAATTCAAAGTTAAACTCTTATTAGATAAGAGTTCAAATCTGATCAACCTTTATCTTCTTCCTTAGGCCACCATCTATCAAAGGGGAGGGGTCTTGGGCATGAATGATGAAGTCCAGATCAGATCTACCAAAGTGTTGCCGCTCCATCCCCTTATTTCCACCTATATCGCACACCCCATATCCCCTTGGTTGGCCACATCAGAGAGGGAAAAAGAGAGATCAGAGAGAGGTTAGCAAGAGAGAAAGAGAAGGAAAGGAGGAGTTCTCCGATCATTACTCACATGTTCTGATCCTGCGTGAAAGGTGTTCGCACGAAGATCCATCTTCAGATCTACTTCTATGACAGTCAAAGAAGGAGATCAGATCTAGACCAGAAGAAGTGAGATCTGCAAGAGAGCTAGTACCTCGATGGTCTCGGATGCTTCGATGTACATTAGCCCTATGTGGATACCTGTGAGGTCGGATGCGTGTGCGGCTTCGATAGAACCTGTAGACATCTTTAGATCCGATCTTAAGAAGGTGTTTAGTGCTACAGGTAGATGATCTGATCACTAGTTTTTCAGATAAATTTTATTTTAGAAATCAGATATGTATGACTATCTTATTTTTCATCATATGAACTTGATCCAAAGGTGTAGGATTTGTTCTGTGCATGCGTAGATTAATAGTTGTTTTAATTTGTTCTTCCACTATGTTTTTCGAAATAGTTTTGAAAATTCTACATGTATGACACCTAACGAAACCCAACAGATGAGTGCTTCTTATTGAGAGAGGTTTGTATATGAGAGTTGAGATGGTGTGATCTCCTCTTGTACTTGTTATTTTCTCTCATAGTGAAGTTTGCGTGCCCCGTGGAGATAGACCTTGGTTTAATCCATATACTTGATTGTGCTTTCATATTATTTCTTCTTGCTTTCTATCACAACAATTAGTACTAGATCTCCGACAATTAGTATCAGAGCTAGGCGGTGCCAAGATGGTGTTGACCAACAAATTCCATTGTTCAGTATTCAATCAAAACATAGATTGGATAGACAAATATGCTACCAATAGAACATTTATGATGGAAATAGTGGAAAATGCTATATCAAGGCTTGAAAACTTCTGACTTAAGAAATATGACTTGCCTTTTTATTGATATATCACTCCTAATCATCTGCTTTGTTTGCATATCAAGTAGAAATGACACCTGAGAAATGTGCTCCTTTTACAATATTTCTCACAAATAATCATGCCCATATTTACTTAAGCTGAACTTATAGCTTTGACTTTGTTAAGATCCTCCGTTGTTTCTAGAAGAGACCAATGACTGTATAGAATAAATTATGTTTAGTTATTTAACACTAACATGATCCACTAGGTATGTAGAAATTGCTAGTGCAAACAAACATTTATGCTCTTCACACAGTGAAAGTTCGTGGCTTATCTAATTAGAAAGAGATATGCTTATTTTTCTTAAAATATTCAGATGTGGATGCCCATGCAAAGTGATCAATTTTCTTACATGATCAAAGTTGAGATGGTAGCAACAATTGACTTTTATTTTATTAGTATGATTTATGATGGACAAATTCTTAATATGGAACTGATTTGGATAAATACATACATAACCATGACTAGAGTAGTAATGGATGAGAATAAGAGCATTAGTTAGGGAGTTTAATCATGCCATAACAAAATGATAAAATACTTAGATAAACAAATGGAGGAGTTATGACCGCAAGAACAAACTGTATTGATGACTTCATGATGAAATTATTTTGTGGTTTAATTAAAACATATGAGATATACTATCTTATAAAAAAGCAAACATTACATGCATGAAAAAATATTAGAGAAAGATCAAAAAAATAGAAAAAATATACTATCTAGATAGCAAGTAAAAGAAAATTTCGGGGACGAATAGATCTTGGAGGCTTGATGGCGGATGCTAGAAGTAATTAGAAAAAAATATCAGATGCCTGGAAGAGATCTTGAAGGTCTGATGGTGGATTTTGGTGAGAAAGAGTGATGGAAGGGCAAATTTTTGGCAAGGAAGATGGTTGGAAGCATGGGATTTTTGGAAGAGATAGGGAGCATAGAGAAACTCCTATATTTTGGGCATTTGGGAGTTCTAGTAAGAGAGGGAGATCTAGATATAGAAATATATTTATAAGAAACCAAAAAAATATTTTTGGCATATCATAGAGCACAGAATCTACTTGAAAGAAAATCATGTTTTGAAGCAAGAATGTGGGGTTTTGTGTTTTGAAAACAATTAAGAGAGTGGGAGTCATGGGAGGAAAGGCCTTTTAGGATGAGATTGTAGAGTTTTCATGAGAAAAAAAATTATAATTTTGGATTCTAGATATGGCGAGAGACTTTGTTTAGGAAGAGAATAGAGAGTATGGAGAACATAAAATATGTTTTGGGTGTGAGACTTTGTTTCAGGTGTTTCAAGTGTAAGACTTTGTTTTGGGCATGAGGCTTTGTTTAGGAAGAAGATAGGGAGTGTGAAGACTTCATTTTGAGCATTTTGGGAGTCCTAGAGAAAGGGAGATCTACATATGGAAATATATTTATAGGGAACAAAACATATTCTCCAGGTATCATAGAGCGCCAAATCTACTTGAAAAAAAAAATATATATTTTGAAATGGGAGCATGGGGTTCTCATTTTGAAAAGTATTGGGGGCGTAGAAGTCATAAGGGGAAAGTCCTTTTAGGATGGGAGTGTGGGATTTTCATAAGAAAAAATATGTGCATTTTGTATTCTAACATGGGACTTTATTAGAAAGATAAGTGGATAAGTGGGATCTTTATTTCTTTCTAGAAGATAACTCTTGAAAGAAAATTAAGTGTTTTAGAGAATCTTAGAGAAAGAGATCTAGATAAAGAATATATGAAATATATTAACAAACATCTTATGTTTTAGATTCTAAGAACCAAAAAAATATATATTATGGGATTTTGCATTCGTGGTGTAAAGGTATGGCATAAATTTCAGATTTTGGGATTTACTTGGTTGAGCTCAACTTTGGTTCTAGTTTAATTATTAGTTTTAATATGAGCTCAAAGACTAACGAGCTTAGATAAATATATTTATTTTTAATACTTTATATATTTTATATTTTATTCTAATTATATATTTAATTATGATCAAAGCTCAAACTCAAACTTGAGGCTTGATTGATATTCGAGTCAAATCAAGTAATGTTGATTTCAAGTACTTATTTTTTTGATTAAATGTAGTCAAGCTTGCATGTTGAGGCTCGATCAATCTTAAATCATATTTTAAGCTTGAGAATTTTAAATCGAGTTGAGCTCGAGCTTTTAGCTATTTGACTCAACTTAGTTGCACCCTTAATTGAAGGGCCGTGGAATATATAATATGTACTTTTGGAATTTTGAGCACCTAAAATTGTCTTGTTTCTTCTTTTATATAAAAATTGAGCTACGTAATCTCTTGGTCCATACATTTAAATTCAATTTGAAGATCAAATTAGTTTTTGATTTATAATTTTTAGCTTTAACTAATTTGAAAACCAAATTGATTCATCTACTCAATTCCTGCATCAAATATGAGCAAAATTAATAATAATGCAAGTTAGATATCAATAGAATCACCAAATTTGATGTTAACTATTTTGGCCATCGGATACCCAACCCGACTAGTTCAAACCCCAGGATGGGCGTGTATTCTTATTAAAGTACTGAAGCGGGTTCAGATCAAATGCAGGGAATAGTGTGCCTCACCTCAAATCTAATCTGATATAACCTTAATCTAAATCTCCCCTTCAAAGTCACAATTATTTTAGAATATCTACATGATGAGTTCCTTACCTGACCCGACCCATCTTATCTACCTAGCTTGATCCATCCTACACCATCTACTTTATCTAATCAATTTGCACCTGATCAAATATTAGGTTAGGTTTGGATCCAATATTAGGATCCTATCAACGAACTGAGTTAGGTTAGGATCACTTATGATCTTGTTCGACCCAACCCATATGCATCCCTAATAGAAATTGGTGCTAGATATTTATGTTTTTTGGTAAGAGTGCTAGATATTTATAGATGCTATTATTTTTGTCATGAAAAGTAATTATAGATAAGTTCTAATTTTTGGAAATGGAATAAGAATGGATAATGAGATATTCAAGTGACAAAAAATAAAGATGTTTAGTGACCCAAGATTTTCTATCACAAAATTTATGAATTATTAGTAATATTAAATTTTGTCATGTTATAGTAAGTATCGTTACTAAAAAATTTCTTCTATATAATAAGAATTGGCATCAAATATTTGATGGTACTGTTATTTTTGTCACAAGAAGCAATTATAGATACATTCTACTTGGAAAAATAAAATGAGATAGGTGATGCAAAATTCAAGTCACAAAAAATATAGATATTTAGTAATCCAAGATATTTCATCATAAAATTTATAAATTATTAGTAATTCTAAATTTTATCATGATATAGTAAATAGTATTATAAAATAATTTTCTCCATATAGTGGGCCTTAATGCTAAATATTTAGTGATGCTATTACCTTTGTCATGAAAAATAGTTATAAATAAATTCTAACTTTTAAAAATAAAACAAGCACATATGACAAAAAATTTAAGCCATCAAAAACATAAATGTTTAGTAACCCACGATATTTCATCATGAACTTTATGAATTATTCATGATATTAAATTTTATCATGATATAATAAATAGTGTCACAAAAAAATTATTTGTCATGATATAGTAAATATTGTAGCAAATAAAATTCCCTCTATATAGTGGGAATTGGTGCCAGATATTTGGTGATACCATTATTTTTATTATAAGAAGTAATTATAGATAACTTCTAACTTTTGAAAAAGAAATAAAAATAGATGACATAAAATTCAAGTCACCAAAAATATAGATGTTTAGTGATTTAAGATATTTCATTACGAAATTTATGAATTATTAGTGATACTGAATTTTATCATAGTATAGTAAATATCATCATAAAAATTTTTTCTCCATATAGTGAGAATTAGTGCCAGATAATTGGTGACATAATTTTATGACACAAATAATTTTTATTACAAAAAAATTGTTAAGTTTAGTAGCATAATAAACACTAATTTTCATCGTCAAATGTATACTTTTGTTGAAAAAGTTCTTGAGTCATCAAAATTTTTGTCATTGATAGCCTCTTCTATTATAGTGGTACACACTCCCCCTCATTATGAAATCAATGCTAACAATGTCGAGCTTGCTATGCAAATCTTCAAACCACTCAAATGCCCATCCTTTAATAAAGATATCTATCAACCAGCTCTTCATGGAAATTGGAAGCAAATTAACTTCTTCGTCTATAATTTTCTCTCTACTGAGGTGATAATGAATCTCAATGTGGTTTGTCCATGCAAGAAATATCAGATTCTTTGCCAATCGAATGACACTTTTATTACCACAATAAAGATGGACAATACCATTGGTATTTTAATATAAATTACCAAGCAATCTTGTAAGCCAAATCAATTCTTGAACTGCCATCTCGATCACATAAGCAAAAGATAATGCATCAGTAGGCTGCCTTTTATTGCACCAAGAAATAACACCAAGTTCGAAACTATAGAAATAATACTAGATCCTAAGCTAAATGAATAACAAGTGGTAGACCTACATGTATCGACATCACTAGGATAGTTTGCATCTATAAAGCCTGCTAAATTGACTAAAGAATTGTTAGTATATAAAATACCATAATCAGCTGTGAGGACCCTTGCAGGCTTATTTAGTCCTACATAATCTATCATTGGTAGATCTTCAATACTTATACAATACCAAAGAACCTAAATAACACTTTCTGACTAATCTTTTTCGATAAGATCATAGATTGTCATAAAATAGTATCAGAGAGGATTCAACCCATGGCCATGTGGACTGGAGGACACTATAATATGATTATCATTGTGTTTGTGATTTAATTTTAATGGATTTGGACCCTTGACTTGATAAAGATGCTACAGCTTAAATGAGAGGAGCATATGAGGAGCATTAAGTAGATTTTTGATTCTAATATAAAGCCAAAAAATTCAAATAATATCTTTTGGCTAACTCTTTGAGTTGTAGTCCTATATTGTCATAAATATATAAGACCTATGTAGGCGTATATAGTTCCATATTGGCTATATACTAGATGGATCTCGGGTGCTTATATAAGATCAAGGAACCTACATAACACATTCTAGGAGAATGTGAGGATCTATGCAAGTGAGTATGTTGTCCCACATGGGTATAACTTGGGTAATCATATATGACAAAGAAACTCATATAACACCTTCTCACTAGAATTTTTTGGTTGAGACCTTGAGTTCCAATAATTGACGGTCTTAGCAATATAGCTTACGATATTAAACTACATCTTGATATGGCCATCAAGGATGTTGCATATATCAGCTGGCAATACCAACTGCATAAGAAATATCCAATCTCATATAGTCAAATAAATCAAGCAGCATATAGCTTGTCTATACATGGTAGGATCATCAAGAGTTTGTCTTACTCTTTACTCAACTTTAAATTTTATTCAATTAATATTCTTATATACTTACAATTAGCCAATCCATACTTGTTCAATAAATCAAATGCATTTTTGCCTGACAAATAAAATGGCCATACTTATGTTTAGATAAGAAAATATCCCAATTCACTCAGTTCTTTCATCTCAAACCAGATAAAGAGTTGTCCACAAATACCATAGACCTCATCAACATCATCATCATCATAATCAAATCATCAAAAAGAGGCAAACAATCATTATATATTTAGTAGTATGCTTTACAAATAAGCTTTGACCCACAGAAGAGGGAAAATAGTACAAAATAATAAATACACTACAGTTTTTCTATATCATACTCTATGCACCTACTTGAGACCATATAAAGTGTTTCTAGGTTTGCAAACAAGCTTAGGATAAGAGGAGTCAATAGAACCAAGAAGTTGCATGACATAAATGTTGTTGTCAAGATCATCATATAAGAAGATATTTTTTATATCCATTTTTAATGTAAAGATCAACTCTTGCTAGCTACTAAGAAAATAAATACTTTGACTGTAGTTAGCTTTGCAGCTAGGTTGTAGGTCTCATCAAAATCAACTTTATACTTTTATGAGTATCTCTTTGCTACAAGGCTAGGTTATAACATTCAATAGAGCCATTATTTTTTCTTTTGATCTTATAAACCCTCTTACAATAAATAGAAAAAACACTACATGGCAAAGAAATTAAATCACATATCTTGTTCTTTTTAAGAGCTAAATCTCTTCTTCTATATATTCTTCTAAATATTAATGCTATTGGCCTCATCATATAAAGTGGGTTTTAGCTGATCAATAATAGTAGAAGCATAGTAATAAGCAATAGAAAAATAAACCCAATCTCCATATCTATCAGTTAGTTTCTTCTTTCTCTTGCTTCTCTCCAATAGTGGGGAAGTAATTTCATATCTTCTTTTTCTCTAACAACATGTTCCTTTTTCTTAAAATTTGAGATACTCCATGGACTTTTATGAGTATTAAAAATATGCAAAGATGAAGAAGACTCTAAATATTGAGCTAAAGAATTAGAAGCTAGAGAAGGAGAAGAAGTTCACTATTTTTTCTTGGAGCAACATCCTTCTAAAACACACAATCCTTTTTCTCAATTAATCTAAGATCACTATTCAGGAAATAAGACCCATCAGAGGACCACTAAAAAGAGATCTAATAAGAAACAACATGTGTAAGCATTAAAATCTCCATTATCTGAGGATTAATATGTCTCCAATTTTTCCTAGCCTCATCATTGCTAAGAAATATGTATTTGGTAGACTTCTTATCTAACTTACTCAAGAATGCATTATAATTATGCATAAAGCCAATATATCTAAACACATGAAGATGAAAAGAACCACGATGCTTTCCAAACAATTTTTGATATAGAAATAAATTGTCAGTATTTCTTAAAGATGTCCTATTAATTACATATACTATTCTCTAGATGCATTTTATCCAAAATTCATACTTCACATTCTTTGCATTAATCATATTGTAGATAGACTTAAATAGTTGCTTAATTTTCTTCTCTATAATATTATTTTATTTAAGAGTACTTGGATAGGTAAATTATCTATATATACTATTGAAAAATGTATCCCAAAGTCAATCGTCAGTCTGTTGACGATTGTGCTCTTATTTGTAATTATATATAAATTTTTATTAATAAAAATTATTTAACTTTTTCATCAAATTTTGTCCATCTTATTTGAACTCCTGTGTTGTGATGAAGTTCTTAAGACTATATTTAATCGATAAAGAAGGATTTATCGTTTAGTCCTTAAAATATTTTCACAACCAAATGATATGCTGTTAATAGGATAATAGCAATATCGAGTATAAGTCGTTGTATGCCATATGAGTTAGTTGTCCTCTTAATCAAGGAGTGTGGAGACACTAGTATGGCATGTAGGTGAAATGTAGGAGTACATTTGCATCGAATGTGATTATTTATCGAGCACTCTGCTGTAAAGAGTAACTCGTGAAGGATATGGATATAAGTATCTCTCAGATCTGAGATCATCATGGTGACTTATAAGTAACTCACTGTACTTTAATACCAGACCATCTGAGTTTATAATTCAGTGACGGAAGGTTACTGGGTGCAGTCAAGTACTTATCAAGTCGGTGTGTAAGTTAAGATGGAATTGATCTCTTTGAATTAGTAGGAGATATGCATCAATGTATTTTAATTTAGTAAAATATTGACCAAGATAATCCATGTGATGAATTTGAAAGGTTGAAATATATTGTGTTCGACTATATTAAGGTTGACAGTCAAACCCTAGATCATCTTGAGTATTTGGGTCAAAGAGATAAATTATACGGTAACCATATGCTAGTAGATTCTAGAATATTGCTTTGCAATCTTTCGACCTATCCAGACGTCGGATCTCATTGCTAGATAGTTACATCGATTAGTATAGAAAGTTATTTCTATGCTACCGACTTAGGTTCGAACCTATAGGATCACACATATTAGAAGATTCGATCTAATCTGATGGCTGAAGAGTCCAATCGGCTTGTAACTCTGATAAAGAGTCCCACTAAGATTGGAACTTTGAAGGAGAGTCCCACTGGACTAAGACTCTACTATTAATAAAAAATTAATTAGTATAGATTGTTAATTGACTCAATTTGATTGAGCAAAGAATTTTAAATCAAATCTAATTGAATTAGATTCAGTTTGACTTAGATTGGATTTGATTTGATCAAGCTTGATTGTAAAAAAAATTTGATCCTAATTTGATCAAGACTTGGATTCAGCTAATTCCTAATTGGGTTGGAAATTTATTGAGATAATTGAGCTCCTAATTAAGTTAGATTCATTTCTATCATTGGGTTCAAATCAGATTTGATTTGATTTAGAATTAATTTAAAAATAAAGAGTCCAAGCCAATAGGGACTCTATCTCTTAATCCTTGCACCACCCTGGACCCATCCATTTGTTCTCAATGCCAAATTGGATTTGGCTTGTGATTTTTTGGTGTGATGAGAGAGGGCTCAATAAGAGTGGGTGGCAATGTATGATGAATCATGATCTTATCTCCTGTCTAATATGAATGCGATCCAAATTAGAGATAAGGAGATAAGGAGGAAAGAGATTTTTCAAACTTGAAAAGAAGGGTGGTGCCTATTGATTTTTTTCTATATTTTTTTGAAGAGTTTTTGGATGTGTGAGACACGTGATTCCCTTCCTCATGCCATCTCTCTTTTTCTGGAAATTTTGGGATGCCAAAAGTGGTTTTGGCATGGAGATATGGGCGCCCCTCTCTTTGACCCAAAACCTTAATCCTCTGTTATAAAAAGGAGGCTCCAATAGTGGATGCCCCACATGAGTTCCTTACTGATTTTATTTTTTTTTCCAGAGCTCTCTCTTCTCTCCTCTTCCTCCTCTAAATCTTCTTCTTCTTTGGAGCATCCAAGATATCAAGAGAAGAGGAGACAATCAGCCCTTGAAAATTCTTGCAAGCTAGTACTTCCAAGGAGCCTGATCTACGTCGATCTTTGTGTGGATGATCTGTAGAGGCTGAACATCTTCGTATAGCTATGAAAAATTAGAAGAGACTCTCTCCTATGTGAGTTATTTATAGATATCAGCAACCCATAATCTGATCATGAGTTTTGAACTTGTTAAACTAGTATTGATAGATCTAAGAGTTAGATCTAGATTGTAGCATCGATTAGATTGATGCAGTTTTTATTTTTAGATCTTAAAGTATATGTTAAATCATATTATAGATCTTGATATGGTAGTCTAGATTAGATCTTATACATATAAAATAGATTAAATTATTTAATCTTATAGTTTTACTGCATAAAAGTTTAAAATTGCATGCATAGCACTGCCGTATGTTTCTTTCAATTGGTATCAGAGTCAGGTTCCTTATGATATGATTTAATATGCTATTGATCTGATTATATGCTATTAGATCTGATTATTTGCTATTTAGATTAGATCTAAATATATTTTATTTTTAGATTTAATTTTTTTATATGTTAAATTAGATGATCTGAGTAGCAAAGTACTCTGATTGATAATCACCAGACCGTCCGGTTATAAGAGCAAGTAGGGTTACATGATCCTCTTCTCTCATTCAATGGGGTGCTCTTATGGTGTGTAGAGATGCCACTGTGAGGTTCCATGAAGAAGAAAGTGAAAAAAAATTTTACTTTCTTGTAAAATTTTAGATCTTGAAACCCTAAGATTTATTGTATGTGATGCAAGTTGCATAGAAAAGTAGTTACATCTAATCTTCATAATCAAAATTATTTTGATTTAAAGTCATGAAAATTTAGATATGATCTAAAAGAATTTTATGATTTAATATAAAAATTTACATGAGAAATTATTCAAAACCTAAATCACGTTGATGCAAAACTTCATTAAGAATTAAGTATTGAATCGATTAGATCTAGAATTATGATTTAAGATCTAATGACATTGCATAAAATATGGGGTATGGGTTAGCTCAAATTAGGTCCTCTTAATTAGGTTAGACCTAAGGTTAGAATCAAAGAGATAATTGACCATATAGAAAAATTGATTAAGTCTAACCAAATATTGAGTTAGATTAAATCAGAGTTTCTCTAATACAATAGTTGTAGATGGTCAAATCCATATCTTTAATTAGACCAAATGGACCTTGATTGTGGCTTAGTGGTTGAACCTGAATTATTAGGTTGGTCAAATCAAAATTAATTAATCAATTGGTGTCTAAGATAAGTTTGGCATTTCGATCAGTGGATTTTAATTGGGAGCGGCTTATCTGACCATTTCGATGGTGTCTAAGGCAAGCTTAGCAGATCCTTCCATCAATCTCACTTACCTGATCAATTTGATGAATTATATTTTGATTAAATTTCTAAGTGATTCGAATTAACCCATGCCATTAAGATTGATCAGTATGACTGATCTAGGTGCCAGTTCGACCAGCATGACCTTAATCCGATTCAATGATTTGGTGAAGTCAGTGGGAGGATTGTGGTTTACTGGTTGATTTTTTCTCTTCTCTTTTCTCAATTCATAATTAAATCCTCTAAATTATTAGGTCCCTTAAATGAGATAGTTATGGTGATAACTAAATCATAGCCTCCCATTAAGTTGGGTGATAATGGGTCTATTAGTATGATGATCATTGGAGGCCCAAAGGCCTAGTGCTCATCTGCTATTAGAATTATCATTCATAATATGATGGCTTGGTCGAGTCTCTCTGTCAAGTGGTCATATTAGTAGGCCAAAGTCAGATCTGATCATTTGGTAGTTGGACTCATAAGTATGATCATATTAATGGTTGGACCTAACCACAACTTGCAGAGAAGATCAAAGTTAACTGAAAAGTTATCTGGAGCTAAATCAATTACTAAAAATTATTTGATAAAATAATTGATTAATAAACCTACCCATGGATGCATATGGGTGAGCCAACCAAAGTCGGATTTGTGTACAGTCTGCATGGATTCTTGTACCCATTAAAGAATTAAAGTAATTCTTCGAGTTGGAGGTAGAGGCTACCAATTCGTATAAGATAATGGGAGAACCTTTAGACTAAAATTTATAGCTTTAGGCCTAATTAATTCATATACTGATTAGATTTTGATTTTTTTTTTATGCAGATATGGCCTCAAACTTGTCACTCCGATCACTATTAGATAGTGAGAAATTGATGGGATCCAATTTTGATAACTGGTATCGAAAATTTAAAATCATCCTAGAGCACGAGCGGATTTTGTTTGTCATTATAGATTTAGCACCTGAGGAGTCTGCTCCCAATGTCGTGGCACAGTTCGAGACACTTATTTGAAGTGACTCTATGATCGCACTACGGTTCATTATATAATGCGGGCTTCAATGAATGATGAGTTCAACCAAAAGTTCAAAGAGGCTCAGCCAGAGGACATGCTCAAGGTGTTAAGAGAGTCTTTTGGTACTCCTAACGATATTGAGTGACATAAGACTAGTTGCACTATTTTCAATGCTCGAATGAGGGAGGAAGCATCGGTCATCGATCATGTATTGTATATGATCGAACAGATCGACCAACTGAGCAAGCTCGACTTCCCCTTGCATGAACAGTTGGGGAAGGATGCGATTCTAAACTCCCTACCCAAATCCTACCTATCGTTTCTCAATCATTTTAGAATGATGAAGCCTGTAGTCAATTACCACAGTTTATTGGGGTTGCTACAAATTTTTGAAAAGGATCATCAGCTCCACAAAGAGACAGTGAATGTAGTGGGAGGATCTTCTTTAGGTGGACGTCATCCTTTTAAGAAAGAGAAGAAAAAGAAAAGTAAAAAGGTACAAAGTGCTGGGTGTCAGACCCAGAAGCTCTAGTTTAAGGTCGACCAGAGTCAGACAGAGTACTTCTATTATAAGAAGCAGGATCACTGGAAGAGAAACTATCCTTAATTCTTAGCTTTCTTTGATCCTACAGACCAAAGAAGAAGAAGTAATCAGTTGCTGGACAAGATACTTATATGATAACACCTTGTAACTTCTCAATTTTTGATATAATGACCTGGTTATTGGATATCGGTAGCCCTATTAACATTTACAATTCGTTGCAGGGTTTTCAGGTCAGTAGGAGATTTGGAGATGGTGAGAGATTGTTGAACATTGGAGATGGAAGATCAGTTTCAGTTCTAGCTTTAGAAATTATCAAGCTTGTATTCAAGTCTCATTTTATTGTTCTTAATGAATGTCATTACTGTCTTAATTTTTTTTTAAATATTATTTCTGTAGGCCTTTTGGCCAAATCGAATTATGAAATTTCAATAAAGAAAAGCTTTTGTGATATCGTTTTGAATGGTGTTACTATAATGCGTGGACAGTTGAACAATGGGATCTATATTGTATCATGACCTAATATAATGTACACTTTTAATAAATGCCCTAAGATAGTCAATGTCACGGATGCCTACTTTTGACATTGTAGGCTAGGTCATATTAACAAAAACAGGATGAACAGGCTAGCTTAAGAAAAAATTCTTGAGGACAACGATTATGAATCATTAACTACCTGTGAGTCTTACTTGAAAAGATGACCAAGTCACCTTTTACTGAAAAAGGTGAATGAGTTAAAAATATTCTGGATCATGTATATACTGATGTATATGGACCCATGAACACTAGTGCCAGAGGAGGGTACCACTATTTTATTACGTTCACAGATGACCTATCTAGGTATAGTTATGTTTATTTGATGACACACAAATCCGAATCATTTGAAATATTCAAACAATTCTGTAATGAGGTATAGAAACAAACTAGAAAGAATATTAAAACTCTTCGATCAGATCGAAGAGGTGAATATCTTTCTGGAGAATTTTGATATATCTTGAGGAGAATGGGATTCTTTCTCAATGGACTCCTCCTGGAATACCACAACATAATGATGTGTCGGAAAGGAGAAATCAAATCCTATTGGATATGGTTCGATCCATGATGGACTTTTATAGTTTGTCGATATCCTTTTGGAGATATGTACTTGAGTCGGCTTATTATGTGCTTAATAGATTTTTAGTAAATCTGTAAGTAAAACACCATATGAGATATGGATGGGATGTAAGCCAGCGCTCTCTTACCTTAAGGTTTGGGGATGTCTGGCTTATGTCAAACATTTGAAAACAGACAAACTTAGAGCTAGGTCTGATAAATATAATTTTATAGGGTATCCCAAAGAAACTAAGGGATATTATTTCTACCTTACTGATGAACAAAAGGTGTTTGTCAGCCTTAGGACAGTCTTTTTAAAAAAAAATTCTTTAGAGAAGGGATTAATATATTTAAAGTTGAACTTGATGAAGTTCAACAAAAAGAACCGACACAGTCTAGTGAACTCACAAAATTGAATTTGACGATGTCAAATCTAGAACCTTTTGTAGAGGCACCGTTAAAGAGATCCGATAGAGTATCGCATCAACCAGACAAATACTATAATTTTTTGTTCCGAGATGGAGATCCTGTTTAACTCGATGAGAACAATGAGGATCCGATCATCAATATGGATGCAATACAGAGGTCCGACTCTGATAAATGACTTGAAGCCATGAAATTCAAAATAGAGTCCATAAAGAACAATGATGTATGGACATTAGTTGACCCACCTGAAGGGGTTAAACCCATAGGGTGTAAATGGATCTTCAAAAGGAAGAGGGGGACAGATGGAAAGGTGGAGACCTATAAAGTCTATTTGGTTATCAAGAATTATCGTCAACATTATGGTATTGACTATGACGAGATATTTTCTCCCGTGACAATGCTCAAATCCATTCAGATTATGCTTACGATAGTGGCATATATGGACTATGAAATCTGACAAATGGAAGTGAAAATATTTTTTTTAAATGGAGACCTGGAAGAAGAGGTGTATATGATATAGCCTAAAGATTTTAAATCCAGAGATGAGTCCAAAGTGTGCAAGCTTCAGAGATCCATTTATGGGTTGAAGTAGGTATCTAAGAGTTGGAACATGTATTTTGATAAGGTTATCAGAACGTATGGTTTCATTAGGAACGAAGAAGAATCCTTCATTTACAAATGGGTAAATGACTTTGTGGTTGTATTCTTTATTCTGTATGTAGATGACATTCTCTTAATCGAAAATGACATCTCTGCATTACAAGAAATAAAAGTCTGGTTATTATCTCAGTTCTCTATGAAGGACTTGGGAGAAGCATCCTACATCCTTAAGATGAAGATCTATAGAGATAGATCAAAAAAATTGCTTGGATTATCTTAGTCCACGTATATAGATACCGTGCTGAAGTGGTTCAGTATGAAGAATTTCAGAAAAGACTATCTCTCGATAGGTCATGAAATTTCTCTCTCAAAGAGGGATTGTCTGACAACTCTTCAAGAGAAAGAGTGTATGAGTAGAGTTCATATGCTTCAGCAGTGGATTCTATAATGTACGTCATAACATATACAAGATCAAACGTGGCATACTCACTAGGGGTAGTGAGTAGATACCAGTCTGATCTAGGAGAGAATCACTGAAAGATCGTAAAGACCATCTTTAAGTATTTAAGAAATACTAAGGATCTGTGGTTTGTTTATGGTGAAACTGACTAGAAACTAGTGGGGTTCACCAACTCCAGCTTTTAGTCAGACCATGATAATAGCAAGAGTATGTTGGATTATATTTTTATCCCGAATGATAGAGTAATCTGCTGGAAAAGTTTCAAGCAGCACACCATGGCTGACTCTGTTTGCGAGGCAGAGTATATCATGGCATCCGATACTGCAAAGAAAGCTGTATGATTGCAAAAGTTTATTGATGAGCTCAAAGTGGCACCCTTCGTCGATGGCTCTATCCTATTATACTGCGACAGCACTAGAGCCATTGCTCAAGCCAAGGAGTCGAAGTCCCATCAGTACACCAAACATATTCTCGCCACTACCACCTTATCCGAAAGATCGTGGATCGAGGTGATGTCAACTTTCAAAAGATCGATGGAAAGGAGAACCTAGCCGACTCATTTACTAAAGCTCTCGAAATCAAGGAGTTCGATGATCACAAGTCAAAGATGGATATATGATACTGTATCGATTGACTTTAGTCCAAGTGAGAGTTGTTGAAAAATATATCCCAAAGTCAATCATTAGTCTGTTGACGATTGTGCTCATATTTATAATTATATATAATTTTTTATTAATAAAAATTATTTAGCTTTTTCATCATATTTTGTCCATCTTATTTGAACTCCTGTATTGTGATGAAGTCCTTAAGACTATATTTAATCGATAAAAGAAGATTTATCATTTAGTCCTTAAATATGTTCGCGACCAAATAATATACTGTTAATAGGACAATAGCAAATCGAGTATAGGTCATTGTGTGCCATATGAGTTGGTTGTCCTCTTAATCAAGGAGTGTAGAGACACTGGTATAGCATGCAGATGGAATGTAGGAGTACATTCACATCGAACATGACCATTTGTCGAGCACTCTGCTGTCAAGAGTAGCTCGTGAAGGATATGGGTATAAATATCTCTCAGATCTGAGATCACCACGGTGACTTATAAGCAACTCACTGTACTTTAGTACCAGACCATCTGAGTTTATAATTCAGTGATGAAAGGTTACTGGGTGCAGTCAAGAACTTATTAAGTCGGTGTATGAGTCAAGATGGAATTGATCCCTTTAAATTAGTAGGAGACATGCATCAGTGTATTTTAATTTAGTAAAACCTTGGTTAGGATAATCCATATGATGGATTTGAAAGGTTGAAATATAATGTGATCGACTATATTAGGATTGACAGTCAAACCCTAGGTTACCTTGAGTATTTGGGTCAAAGAGATGAATTATACGGTAACCATACATCAGTAGGTTCTAGAATGTTGCTTTGCAATCTTTCGACCTATCCGGATGTCGGGTTCCATTGCTAGATGGTTATATCGATTAGTATAAGAAGTTATTCCTATACTATCTGTTTAAGTTTGAACCTATGGGATCACACATATTAGAAGATTCAGTCTGATCTGATGGCTGAAGAGTCCAATTAGATTGTAACTCCGGTGAAAAGTCCCACTGAGATTGAAACTCTGGAGGAGAGTCCCACTAGACTAAAATTCTACTGTTAGTGAAGAATTAATTTGTAATTAGATTGCCAATTGACTAAATTTGATTGAGCAAAGAGCTTTGAATCAAGTCTAATTAAATTAGATTCAGTTTGACTTAGATTGGGTTTGATTTGATTAAACCTAATTGCAAAAAAAATTTGATCCTGATTTGATCAGGACTTGGACTCAACTAATTTCTAATTGGGTTAGAAATTTATTGAGATAATTAGGCTCCTAATTAGGTTAGGTTCATTTCTATCATTGGGTTTAAATCAGATTTGATTGGGTTTAGAATTAATTTGAAAATGAAGAGTCCAAGCCAATAGGGACTCTATCTCTTAATCCTTGCACCACCCTGGACCCATCCACCTATTCTCAATGCCAAATTGGATTTGGCTTGTGATTTTTGGCATGATGAGAGAGGGCTCAATGAGAGTGGGTGGCAATGCATGATGAGTCATGATCTTATCTCCTGCCTAATTTGAATGCAATCTGATTTGCATTGTCGTATGTTTCCTTCATATACCACAACTAATCAGATAGTTAGAAAATTCTTTCGAAATATATTCACACCACTATCAGAAGCAGCCAATTTTTAATTTAAAAAGATTTTCAACCAAATTTCTAAATTGATAAATTTTTTAAACACTTATGATTTTTCTCTAACAAAATAAATCAAGGTATATTAAGAGAAATTATCAATAAAGTTAATGCCATACCTCAAACTAGTGAAAGATAGAGTACTAATCCTTCTTATGAGGTCCAAATTTATCAACTATAGTGATTGGGAAAATCTTATTTGGCTTTCCTTAAAAGTTAATTTATGCATTTATCTGTACTGGCATCCAATGCAAATAGTACTTGTATTCACTTTTATTCTAGAAAGTTCATTAACTAGTCCTATGCTTTGCATAACTTGAAATCTATTATAATTCATATAAACTAATCCAGACTATAAATCAACTATATTATGCTTAAGAGATCAATAAAGAAATTGCAAGCAAATATAATATAAAGCTTGTTCACTTTTCTACCTTGAGTAATAAGCTTTCTAGAAGCTTTAACATTAGCATAAATCTTCATAGTAATAGGATTAAATGAATAGAATATCCTTTATCTATGATTTGTGAAATAGAAATTAAATTTTTCTTCATACATAATGAACAATATAGATAGAAATAGAAGAATTAGTAAATAACATAGGAGATAAATACCAATACTTTTTATAGGAGAAAGTGAATCATCACTAGTATTAATAGCATTAGAGTCAGTATAATCATATAGAGAATTAAATATCTCTCTATGGCTAGTAAGATGATTAGAGTATCCATAATTGATAATCCAATCATGAGCAAAATCAATATCTGATACAAGAGAAGAAATAGAAATATATGCTTGTTGGCTACTAAAATAATTAGAATTAACAATAGTAGTCATGATGGTCCAATTATCCGTTACCTTCTCTCTCCCATGCTTTGAAGTAGAGAATAAAATATTAGATTATTTGAGTTCATCCTATAATTTTGAATTTTATGAATAAATTTTCAGCATCTCTAATAATTTCTCTTGAATTTATAATCTTTTTTTGATTAGAATTTTTGTCCTTTTCAAAATCTCAAACTAGTATTTTTTTAAATTTTTGAAATTATTATTGCACATCTTATTTTTATTTTTACTATCAAAAAATAAGGCTTCTTTTTTTTCGATGGATCGACATAGTCAAATCATGTATTTGAGTATTAAGTGCTTCTCAATTAATAACTATATTTTCTAATTATGCTAATGTAAGTTGTTTAGGATATCTAGAAATACCAAGAATATAAGTACTATACTCCTTATTCAAATCACGGACCAACAATCTATGCTATTCATTTTTTTCATAATGAGAATTTGGATCAAGCATGCTAAGCTTATCAAACAACCTTTTTTTTTTAAGAAAAGAAACTATTGGGAGATTCTAAGATTACCTCGTTTAAGAGCATCAATCTCATTTTTTAAAAATTGAAGCTGAGATTTATTAGATTTTATGCTTTGAGAAGTAAGAATATCCCATGCTTTTTTTAGCTCCTCTATATCTTGAATATGTTGATGATTATCTGTATTTAGGGGATTTAGCTCTTGCTAAATTAGAACTTAAGGTGAGAAAATGCCCGCTTCTGTACCTCACGGTTCAAGATGGTTTCTGACCTGAGTCTTCTTTGTTAAATGGTTGATTTTCATTTCTAAATATATGAGATAGCCTTATTGCAGGAGTTGCCAATTGCTTATGTTGAAGATATTGCTATCTAAAGATGATCTCATCATCAACTTATCATCCATCTTATCATCATTGAGATATTGCTAATCTTCTCCATTATTTGTATGAGAAGTATATTCATCTCATCATCCATCGAGATAGAACTAGCAATCATACTCATCTTTATCATTTAATATAGTTCAACCATGGATAGTCATTCTCTTATTTGTTTGCATGGTTCATGCATTTAGACCATGCACTGGGGCTTCTATAGATATAGAGGACTGAAGCTCTCATACTAGCTTGATCCAATCAGAAAGAATAAAGATTTTTTTCAATTCGTTCAACTCAAATTTCTCTCTCAAAAAAATTAGAAGATAATATAGAAGAATTGTGAAAGTAGGGCTTAAGCTCCTTTTTTTTCATTGATTAATTCTTCACAGCCATAAACTGATGTACATAGATCCTATTATAACAATGAGGTCCTCTCTTGCATAATTTGAGTAGGATGCCTCTTACTAGTTTTTAGAAGAATTTTCTAATTTCTAGAAGGATGTTCGCCTTGAATAATTTGGGTTAGATTCATCTTTCTATTTCCAATAGAATTAAGTCTCTAGAAAAATATAATTAATATAAAATCATAAAAAATATTAATCTTATACAAGAGGTAAGTCTCAACTTTTACATCAATTTTGCCTTCTATTGCTCTCCCTAATTCTTCACAGGTTAGAATATAATAATTGATCAATTTTCTTTTCAAAAAAGAAAGTTTCGATTTGACCATTTGTTTTAAAATCTAAATGATAAAATTTTGATCCAATTAAGTCCCCCAAGGGGCTCTTCCAAAGTTGTAGATCTTGAAAAAATATACAATTTTTCTTAAAGAAAAAAGATTATCTCAATTGGATATCATATAACCAAGTTATGATCTTCTAAAGTTTGGTATGCGATTTGGTGTCCTAATATGGTAGATCTTGTTTCTAAATCATATCCAATTCTACTCATAGTAACTAAATTAATCCACATCGAGTCTACTAATCTTTCTGAATATCCGTGGTGGTCAAGGTAGTTCATATCGGGTCTGTTGATTATCCTGAATATTTATAGTAACCAAAATAATCCACATCGAGTCTGATGATCTTCTTAAATATCAAAGTGGGTAAAATGATCCACATTGAGTCTAA
Source organism: Elaeis guineensis (assembly GCF_000442705.2). NCBI lineage: Eukaryota > Viridiplantae > Streptophyta > Magnoliopsida > Arecales > Arecaceae > Elaeis > Elaeis guineensis. The sequence continues at coordinate 63,315,281 of NC_025999.2, forward strand.
TAATCCTCTTACATCAGCTTAAGCTAGAGATTCAAAGTATGCTAGCTAGCTATCAAGAAACTTGAATTTGAAAAAGGGCTCAATCTAATTGGTACTCTACAATAAATAGGAGATACTAGATGGAGCTCCCATCTAACATTGATCACTAATTTGTTGAGAATGTGCTACCACACTATAAGTTATACAAAACATCAATAGAGAAGGATCACTTATGCTCAGTCAGGTGATGCGGATGCAGTGCAGCATATGATACTCTAATATCTTTTAGATTTGTATCTATTTTACATTTTGCAAAAGAAATCATAGGGATTACTGATTACATATGTCAAGCTCTTCAACTCAATCTCAAGATATTCTCAATGCTATGAAGTTGGTCTTTCTTAGAATTTAAAAACTTATGGAGAAGGATTGTGGGAATGTTTGCATTATTATTGGCAGGGCTAGTGCACGAAATCAACCAGATCATATTAAATTAGACATCATTTTCATGTAGAGATTTTCATTACTATAGTTGATTATCAATTCATTGCCATGAAATTGCAGCCTTAGAACCCAACATCAGGTACAAAATGCTTGAAATTGATGATATTTGTATGTCAGCAAAAATTTTATCCTGAAGATTTTACTGAGCAAGATAAAATTCATTTAAGATTTCATTTGCAACATTATAAACTTGATGTACCATGTCACCAAAATTTGCAGAATGTTACACTAACTAGTGAATTTTGTCAAAGCCTAAGAAAGACAAAAATGTCAGAGTTTATCCTCTTGTTGATTGCTTAATTCAATAAGTATCCACTCTTCTTCTGATCATTTCAACAACCACAATGGAACGGGCATCTTCAGATTTGGACATTATAAAATTAGGCTTCAAAATAAAATAAAAGATGAATTTCTTAGAGATTATTTCAGTATATATATTGAAAAGCAAATTTCTTAGAAATTTAGTACAGATTTGATAATAAATGAGTTCTGCTATATGAAAGAGCATCAAGTGCAGTTAAAATAATTTTTATGTTCATTTTCAATTGATAGTAACTAGTAAGCCTTACTGTTTCTTTTTTTTTTTGGGGGGACATATAAGCTTTAATGTTCTCGTTACACAATGCTTGTTATAATTATGTTATATTATTTTGGCCCTTCCAAGAAAAGAAGCAAATCTTGGATCTGACCTATTCTCCAACCAAACACAATCAAAAGTAAAACGATATGCCTTCAATGACGGGCTATGTCATAAAAAATAAAAAATTGGAAATTTAACTTAACACAATTCCTATTCACAAAATTAGATACGTCATTTCATTCGGTATATATTTACAAAATATTGTGAAGGCTGTGTATCACTATATTAAGACCTTTAGTATTGTCTACGTCCTGAAGATTTGTAGAGGCGAGGCATTGAAATGGTGTATTAATTTTGGTATGATGTAGCACAAAGAATATAAATATTTATCTACGACAATATTAGACGGTGTCTTATATATGCCAAATTATTAAATGGATTAGGTTCACCGTGAACTTTGGATGAAATGAATTCACCTTAGATGATTTCACCCTAAATCTATTGTGGATCTTGTCCATCTAATACTTTCTCCGCATATACACCCGTAGGTACCAACCTAGCCGACCATATCCATACAAATGCCATCAAAGTACATGCTGATGTCTAATACATCTTAGGTTGAAATAGAACAAAACAATGTTGTCAATAACTTTTCTTTTTTCTACATTTTTTTTTCCTTCATCTTATCATCATAATTTTCTCTACAGGCAAGCGGATAAGAATGCAGGTTTGTCATTACCGAGCAGCGCTTCTATGTGTAGAGACGAGGGGCCCAGTTCGGCCGACATAAGATAGTTATCGATCAGGACTAGCGAAGGCCCACCCGGCTGAGGAGCATGGCCGCGTAGTACGGACTTGCCGTTGCCTTGGAGAAGAACAGGGGAGGGTGAGGCCGGTGAAGGTGAGGTTGACAGAATATTAATGTAAAATGGCGTCCTTATCCCAAGGGCAAACATTGCAGCCAAAAAGATTGATGGGTTACTGATCTCCACATGCTATTGCTTCATTCTTAATTAAATATCACAAGTAAATGAGATGAACAGGCTGCACATAGCAATTCTAGTAGCAATCATGATGACTTTGATTTAAAAGGAGCTAAAGATATCTTTCACCAGAGGAAAAAAAAAATATACACATATCCCTCCAAATTTTGACTATCTATATTTAGATCCAAAAAATTTAAACAATATTAATTGGGCCCTAAAACAATAAATTGGTTGCAATGTGGCTCAATTGTCTGTCTCTGCTGGAGAACGTATTATGTGAAGATCATCTCATAGCTTAATTTTTATCAAATTTCATTAAATTCCTTCCCACTAATCTAGTAAGGAACTCTTGTTTTGATAAGAATTGAAAGGAAGAGGAGAAAAGTAGCACTTTAAAATCTGTGGAGATAGATAAGTGATAAAGGATGTACGTAATGTTTTAAGATCTGTGTAAGCACATGAATGACAATAGATGAAACATTTTGAGATCTTTACAGAAAGATGAATAATAAATGATGGAGTACTTTAAGATCTATATAGATGGATGGATGGATGACAAAAAATAGAGTACTTGGAGAACTATGCAAATAGATGTATAATGGAGGATGGGCCACTTTGAGATTTGTACAAGTAGATGGATGACAAAGGATAGAGTACTTTGAAATTTCTATAAGCAGATGAATAATAGAGGATAGAGTGCTTCAAGATTTTTACAAAAGATATATGATAGAAAGGATAATGCTTTGAGATCTGTACAGGCAGATAGATGATAAAAAATAGAGTGCTTTGAGATGTATACAAGCAGATAGATGATAGAAGATGGAGTACTTTAAGATATGTACAGATTGATGAATGATTGAGGAAAAAATGCTTTAAGATTTATACAAGAGGATTGATAATAGAGGATAGAGTGCTTTAAAATTTGTATGGACAAATAGATGATAGAGGATAGATGAAATAGGATGAAGTGATTTGAGATCTGTATAGATGGATGGAAAAATAGAGGATGTGCTGCTTTGAGATTTATGCAAGCAGATATATTATAGAGGATGGAATGCTTTAATACTTATACAAGCAAATAAATAATTAAGGATAGAGTGCTTTAAGATTCATGCAAAACAAATAGAAGATAGAGCACAGAGATACTCTAAGATTTATATAGACGAATGAATGATATAGGACTGAGTGTTTTGAGATTTATGCAAATGAATAAATCATTGATGAAGCATTTTTATATTTATACAGACAGATGGTGACAAAGAATTAAGTTGTTTAAGATTCATGCATGCGAATGGATGATTGAGGCTGATCTATATCGATAGATAAATTACAAAGGATTGGGCGTGTTAAGATATGTGCAGATAAAAATAGAGGATGGAATGCTTTGAGATTTGCATAGGTAGATAATGATAAAGGACAATCTCACTGGAGCAAGGGTAAGTTTATCTTTTTCCTCATTTCATTAATGGTGTTAGGATCCAGTTAGATGGTTGGACCATATTGTAACAAATTTGAGGTTTTGATGGCTAATTGATATTTTTTAAATTTTTAGGATCTCAATATAAATGTTTAAATTTGAAGGAATATTTCTATAATTTTTCTAAAAAAAATGTATATGAATGTTTCATTGTTTAATTCCTATTTTGAATAATTAATACAGTACCCATGATCACTTGGAGATTTTTTTTTCTTTTCGCTTTGTTTTTAAATTTTTTTTTTGGGGCTACTCGTGCAGCTTGCCGTGCATGTAATGGCTCCTAAAATATATCAAACTATTAAATCTATTTAAATTTTTCTAAGTTACTTCCAAGCCGTCAATGTTCCAAGCTTTTTGTTCATGTTTTGATGCTTCCGACTAGTCAAATCTTTTGCAGATATCAATCCTGTGGGAGTGAATTTGAATGACAAGACATTCTTATAATAACCCAAAATTTGATTTTAAACTCGAACTATCTTAAGTCAAAGGCTCCATTGATGTTAGTAAGGTGAGCATGATAGAACTAAAAGATAGCTAATGGATTTTGAAAATATTAATCTATACAAGATTTTTCAATTCTAATTGTGAGAGTTCTGAAAGTAAAACTAGGCAGGCATGTGATTTTTCATGCACATCCATGGCACCGGTCTTAACACAAGCATCCAAAGCAAGCCGGAACCTTATCAAGTCAGTTCCTGCCTTTTTATCAACACAAACTGTCATGTCTTGGAACCGAGATTGCAAGCCAAAAATCACGACAACTATCACATATTTATAAAAAATTCTCTCCACAAGTATACAAGACATCTTATTACGATATCAATACATCACAGTAGAATAAAATCAAATAATTATTATTTAATTTTAATTTAAATAATTAAATCAAATATCTTACATCCAATAAAGTTTCACTAAAAATAAAATAATAGATTTAATTTCAATGAAGTTGACAATGTTAAATCTCGCCTCTAAAATTTCTGTCCCAACATTATTACCCACGCTTGTAATTAATTATCTAAATCTAAAAAATAAAAAGAAAGGTAATGAGCTAGACAGCCTAGTAATAAATATCTCAACTAGATATTTCAGATATTATATGATATTCAAGAACAAATACTGTGAATAAATATAAAAATATATTTCATGCTAATTCAATACAAATTTAATTTTTTTAATTATTTACATATAATATAATCATAAATTCAATTCGAATAAAAATACTCATAACTCAACAGCTTCGACTATGACCAACGTTTAACCCTCATTGACAGGGTCCACTGAACACTAGCGCATAACCCCCACTGGTAGGGTCCACTAAACACCAGCGCACAACCCCTACTGGTAGGGTCTACTACATACCAGTACACACCCCCATTGACAGAGTCCACTGAGTACCAACGTATAATCCCTGTTGACGGAACCCACTAAAATATAGTTAGGTTGAGAGCATAAATCCGATCTGTATCAAAATACTTTTATATCATAACATATCATAATTTTTACTGAACATATGTATAATCAATAAACTATAGTATTTCAGAATCACTTTTCTTTCAAAACACAATTTCATAAATCATACATAATTTTAGAAATAATTATTTTACTTTCAAAATAAATATGAAATATCTTGAAAAGATGATTCATTACTTACTTTTCACAGACCACTGAACGAATAGATCGATTAACCTCTAGAAGATTCTTCAGTGCCTATTATCTAAAATTATATTCTTGTATTAATTTTAATTCAAAATTAAATCTAACAAATCCCAGATCAAAACTCTATTTAGGATCAGACTCTTCACTAAACTCGATCAAAATCATCAAAAGAAAGTCTTTCACTATGCTAATCTTAGAAAGATAACTTTGAAAGAGAGAAATCCATCAAGAGAGAAAAACAGTCTAGAGAAAAAAAGTTTAGAGAGAGAAAATAAGGGTTCAGACTAAAGGGAGAGAGAGAAAAAGAGAGAGAATGAGAGGAGAGAGAAAATCATCTCTCTTTTTTTTTTCTTTTTCATTTTTCTTCTTTTTTTCTTTTCTTTTCTTGGTTTTGTTGGGCAAAAATAGGGACCGTGTGGTCCCTCCCTTATTCGACGGATCAAAGGCCGCGGTCGGCACGACGATGGCCAGCGGTAAGAGGGGTTGCGACGGTGCAGCCCAGAGAAATCAAACTGGCGGTCGGCGGTGACCATTGGTGTCGAAAAATCAAGAAAAAAAAGTAGCGGAAACGGGGATATTTTCTCCAATAAAATCTGGCGAATCCGGTCGCCGGCGATCATGCACACAAACAAGGAAAGGAAGGAGGGAAAAGAGGAAGAGAAACAGGGGCTTACCTCGAGCTCCAGTGACCTCTCCGGTAAGAAATCGAGGAGAGCACGATGACGGCTTCCGCGAGCGATTTCCAGCGATCCTCACTGTTTTAGCTTCCGATTTCTTTGGTGGGAGAGAGATAAGAGTCTCCCCTTTAAATAGAGCTGGAGGGAGGAGTTTGACTCCTCCTCGGCAATATTTTCTGACTCCAATTAGAAGCTGGTCGGAGGTAGAAGAAGACTCTTAGGAGTCTTCTTCAATTTTTCCTTTTTTTTTTTTTTTTTTTTTTTTTTTTTTTTTTTTTTTTTTTTTTTTTTTTTTTTTTTTTTGAGGACTGTGTTTAAGGCCTACGTGGGCCGAGTACTACACAACCAGAAACACCACAAAGAATCCTCCTGCCATGTAAACGAAGTAGAATTCTTGAATCTTGCCCCTCCATCCATTTCCATTGAAGGCTTTTATTAATTGAGATAAGGATTTCCATCTAACTCTAGATAATTTGTCGCTCATTCCTATCCAAACTCTGCTTTGGATTCATAACCTCCGTGGGGACGCAGTAACTAATAGAAATTGTCCCAAGCCTAACCGAATAATTAGAAATTATCTGTAAAACACTCATCATTCAAGGCCCCAAGACTGTTCAAGACTATAAATTGAAGGAGATGTTGGTGAACCAGAGCGAAAAAGGGGCGTACATGTCTGCAACAAGTCATAATAAACTTATTCAGAATGCTTTGATGGTATCATTTAAGCCAAAACAGTGTTTGAAGGCAAAACGGTTAACGCAAGTAAATTCTTGAACAGTTAATTGAAAGAGGTTGGAAAGAGTAATATTCCTAGTTGTCTCCATGGAATATTTCTCACTTCACTGGTAGCTACACAAATGCGTTAATGAAGCCAAGGGAATCAAGTTTTTGTGGGGCTATGCTGCTCGGGATGTCGCTCGAACACTTAGCCTATCGCAGGCAATTCTGCCTTTAATGTTTGATGCTCAATGCCCCCCGTCCCCCCCACTCTTTCTTCAATCAAATTGGTGGGGATCTCCCTGTGCCAAGCTTACTCGCAATGGATGAAGGAAGGAGCACATTTGCCAACTTGTTGTTGGATAGGGTGGCAGGATCATTGTCTCCAGGGTGGTGTGGTTTTCAATTGGGACTGCATTCAATGTCTTTGCTCAGAACCAAACCACTCAAAAAACATTTGGGCGTGGTCCACACTGGCTCAACTTCGTCCGTGTCGACAAGAGAGGATCACATGATTGGGTCAGAATGGAATTAGCAATAATCCTCATTGGTAAAAGCAAGCATTGCATGTGAAAGGTCAGCATCCAGTGATAACTACACCTTGTCTGGTTTGAGGGCCTACCTCCAAGGAAAAGGAAATAATAGTCTGACTCTGGTAAGGACTCCACCCTAATGGGATAAAAGCAAAGAAAGACCAAGGTAGAAAAGCAAGTCAGATCATTAAATGGAGGCTGAATTAGTGTGGTTCCATGGTAACATATCAAAAATTATCAGTATTTGTAGTTTCTTTCATGACTCCAAAGGTAATGAACTCGATGGATATGAAATATATGGACAGCAAAAAATCAGCAGTAATGGAGAAGTCCAGCTGGCGATATGAAATGATGCAGTAATATCTCAAAAAGTATTGTCTAAGTCTGTACTTATAGGTATTTAATTTCATGATTACAATTCAATACTTTATTTTGATTCAAGTTTTTAAAATTTTAGGAGCTCATATTTATATTGCTAGGTTGTTACCATTACGATGAGTGCATATATCCTATATGGTCCACTGCAAACAAAAAATAAATTTTTTAAAAAAAAGTCTACAGTTCCTTTGGTTACATGCATGAAAGTAAGACACCATATGGGCAATTTGTTCTTTGCTTTTCTACAATAACCTTGGGGACATAGATAAAGCCTCGGGGTGGCAATTAAGTTAGATTGGGTCCAATAATACTGGTAGGATCAATGCGGGTCGATTCAAAAAATTATTAATCTAAATCTGATTTATTTATTAAATAGTCAAAAATTCAAATCTGAATCTGACCTATTTATTAAATAGATAACCTGATCCGACCCATTTAACTCATTTATTAAATAAGTCAAATTAGATTAAATGGGTTAAATGGATTAAATAGGTTGGATTAAATAGGTCAGAAATAGGTTAAGTAGTTTTAAACAGATCTTATACAGATTAAATATATTGGATTAAATAGGTCAGAAATAGATTAAGTAGGTTTTAAATAGGTTAAATAAGTTTTAAATAAGTTAAACAGATTAAGTGGGTTAAATAGGTTATCTGATTCAACCTGATCTGAATATTAAATGGGTTAAACAAATTAAATAGATCAAATATCTGAAACCCAAATCTGATCCAAATATTAAATGGGTTAAATGGGTCGGCCTGTTTATGACTTAAACCTATTTAGCCTAAACTCAAACTTATTTATGACGGATCAAATACAGATTGGATTGGTAGGACGGATCATATTTTGTCAGCCCTAATAAAGCCCTATATAGATCTAAAGTATCTTGGTCATGGATGGACAATATGATAACTGTTGGGTATAAAATACCCCCCCAGCCGAAGTTCATGTCAGGAGTGACCCTCCAGGGGTTCTACCGACGTCCGACCTTCGGCGACATCTTTTCGAACCTCTTCGGTGGTCGAGCCTCCGCAACATTCCCAAGTTCTGCATGACGAGCAGAGCCCACCAAAGTTTCTACCTAGCAGACTTCGTCCCCGACTCCGGCTGCAGGAAGACTTCATCCGGACTCCTACGGGAGCCGGACTTCGTCCCTGACTCCGAATGCAGGTAGACTTCGTCCAGACTCTTACGGGAGCCGGACTTCGACCCCGACTCCGACTACAGGTAGACTTCATCTGGACTCCTCTGAGAGCCGGACTTCGTCTCCGACTCTGAATGCAGGCAGACTTCGTCCGGACTCCTCCAGGAGCCGGACTTTGTCCTCGACTCCGAATGCAAGCAAACTTCGTTCCGACTCCTACGGGAGCCGGACTTCATCTCCGACTTCGAATGCAGGCAGACTTCATCCAGACTTCTACGGGAGCCGGACTTCGTCTCCGACTCTGGCTGCAGGAAGACTTCATCCGGACTCCTAGGGGAGCCAGACTTCATCCCCGACTCTGAATGTAGGCAGACTTCATCCGGACTCCTACGGGAGCCAGACTTCGTCCCCGACTCCAACTACAGGAAGACTTCATTCGGACTCCTACGGGAGCCGGACGTCGTCCCTGACTCGGTTGCAGGAAGACTTCATCCAGACTCCTACGGGAGCCGGACTTCGTCCTCAACTCTGATTGTAGGTAGACTTCGTCCGGGCTCCTACGAGAGCCAGACTTCCGTCCTGAACTCCTGTTGTAGGTAGACCTCACCCCGAACTCCTACAAGAGCCGGACTCTGAGCTCCTACGGCAAGTGGTCCTCACCTGCAGCCTTAACGCCCAAGGCACCCAACAGGATTTGCAACATCCGAGCTCCTCTCAGATAGATAGCTACCTCTCTCCATCAGGCATCTCAACCGAACTTCGACCGACAGGCCTGGACCCCCTGGCAGGCCACAGTAACGGCCATGACTCTGCTCCACTTCCTGCGATGGATTTTGTGCGGCTCCATCACTCCCTGGCAGGCCATGGTAACGGCCACGACTCTGCTCCACTTCCTGCGACGAATTCCGCACGGCTCCATCACTCCCTGGCAGGCCATAGTAACGGCCATGACTCTGCTCCACTTCCTGCGACGGATTCGGCGCGGCTCCATCACCCTCTGGCAAGTCACGACAACGGACACCGCTCCACCCCCCGCAACAGACCCCATGTGGCAGGTCACGGCGATGGCCACGATTCCACTCTACTACTCTTCATAACAAGCTCCTTCTGGCCCTGAACGGCCCACTGCCAGACGGTTACAAACATCGCTATCAGTCTATTGCACCCTCCGCCTATAAAAAGGAGATCCCAGATATGTTATTCTTAAAGCTCTCATTTTCTATCTCAAAACTCAGCTAAAATTTTCGTTCGAGCACTCCATTCTTGTTGACGCAAAGAACTGACTTGAGCGTCGGAGGGTCTTACCGGAGTACCCCCAACTCCGATTTAGACTTTCTTTGCAGGTCCCGACAGCGACCGCGACTCCCTCGACTCCAGCTTCTCCGACGCGGGCGGATTTTTGCACCAACAGGATTGGCGCTAGAGGAAGGGTGTGTGTCTTCGTGGTACCCTTGTTCTTAAAGGAGCGCTCAACGGGACCGCCTCTGGTCATTTTTTCCGACGTCCTCTCCTCCTTCCCCCACTAGATCTTCGCCCGATGCCTCCCCGCAAAGCATCCACATGGCGATCCACGACCTCCGCGGTCAGATCTCAGGCTCCGATCTCACCTCCAGTTCCCAACCTCCCCCTCCTCCTCCGGCAACGACGGTTGGCGCGGAACAATTCGACCTACTGGCTTAGTAGGTCAGAGGCCTCACTGAAGTGGTGCAGGCCATGCAGTAGCAGCAACAGTCACAGATGTCAGTGCGACTAGAGAGAATATCATCGAAACTTCAAAATCCGACAGTAGGGCGAGCCACTTGGGCCAGTCGCCCCGTCTTTCTCGAAAAGATGAATCCGAGGGTGGAGAGCCCTCAGTCGGATCACGATTCTACTCCTGGAAGATCTCTACCTTCATTCTGTCAGAAGATCTTCAAGACCCGCAGTCGAGAGGATTTGCTGGATCAAAGGCTCCAGGAGATGAACCGGCGGATTGAGGAACTCCGCCACGCACCCCCCGCTTATGGTGAGGATATTTGTACTGACCCTCCCTTTTCTCAAATGATCATGCAGGAACCGATCCCGCCAAACTTCAAGCTCCCTCAATTTGAAAGCTACGACGGGACTTCGGACCCAGTTGACCACCTGGAGGCCTTCCAGACAATGATGCTGCTTCATGGCGCGCCCGACACCATCCTATGCCGAGCTTTCCCGTCCACCTTGAAGGGAGCGACGAGAAACTGATACTCGATGCTGAAGTCGGGTACCATCTTTTCTTTTGATCAAATGAGCCACCAGTTTGTAGCTCATTTTGTTAGCAGCCGGCATCTCTGGAAGGGTTCGGAGTCTCTCATCAACATCAAGCAGAGGGAGGGGGAGTCCATCCGGGCTTACGTCAACCATTTCAATGTCGCCGCGTTGGAGGTCTGGAACTTGGACCAATCGATCGCGATGGCCGCTCTGAAAGGCGGCCTTCAGAAGAACGACCTTTTATTCTCCCTAGAAAAGAAGTACCCCAGGGATTTTGCTGATCTGTTGGCTCGGGTCGAAGGGTACGCCCGAGCAGAAGAAGCCTTCAAAATGAAGGATGAGGAGACCGCGAGAGAACGACAGGCGGGAGACTCGAGTAGGCCCACTATCGAAAAAGGGCCGAGAGAAGCTCGACCACGTTCTCGAACTCCTCTCGGGCACAAGCGTGCCCAGACTCCTCCCCGAGCACGTAGGTAAAGAAGCCCAGAGCGTCGGGTTCGGCGGGGCTCTCCCCTAAGAAGATTTCGCAGCTATGCCCCCCTCAATGCATCGAAAATGCAGGTGCTGATGGAAGTCAGAGAGTAGCTCCCGAGGCCTGAAAGGATGCGCACGTACCCCAGGAAGCACAATCCTAATAAGTTCTACCTCTATCATCGTGACCACGGCCACGACACGGAGGAATGCATTCAGCTCCAAGACGAGATCGAGGAACTCATCCGACGAGGTTGGCTCGACAGGTTCATTCGACGCCGGCCTGAGGGTAGAGAGGATCGACCAAGGGCCCTACCGTAGCCTGAGCCGTCGAGGAGAGAAGAGCAGCCCGAAAATCGTTCTCCAATTGAGATCATCAACTCTGTCTCTGGAGGACCTTGACAGGAAGCAGACCTTCTACAGTCCTGGGATTTGAAAAACTTGTAAATGTATTACGAACGATCCCGCTTTAAATCAAGATTCCTTTCAGGTCTGCATATCTTTCCCTTTTTGGCATGGACTTGTAACGACAGGGGATGACCCCTTCGGACAACGAAAATAAACCCTAATATGGGCAAAGTTGAAAGTCTAATTATTTTTAGACCGGATGGGGGGAGAGGCCATACAGTGCCCATATGCGCCCCCACAGCCATGTTAGGGACAGGAGAAGAACCTCGCCCTAACATGAGCAAGGTCGAAGGCCCGGTTATTTGTAGACCGGATGGGGGGAGAGGCCATACAGCGCCCATATGCGCCCCCACAGCCATGTCAGGGACAGGAGGAGAACCTCGCCCTAACATGAGCAAGGTCGAAGGCCCGATTATTTGTAGACCGGATGGGGGGAGAGGCCATACAGTGCCCATATGCGCCCCCACAGCCATGTTAGGGACAGGAGGAGAACCTCGCCCTAACATGAGCAAGGTCGAAGGCCCGATTATTTGTAGACCGGATGGGGGGAGAGGCCATACAGCACCCATATGCACCCCCACAGCCATGTTAGGGACAGGAGGAGAACCTCACCCTAACATAAGCAAGGTTGAAGGCCCGGTTATTTGTAGACTGGATGGGGGGAGAGGCCATACAGCGTCCATATGCACCCCCACAGCCCTGTTAGGGACAGGAGGAGAACCTCGCCTTAACATGAGCAAGGTCGAAGGTCTGGTTATTTGTAGACCGATGGGGAGAGAGGCCATACAGCGCCCATATGCGCCCCCACAGCCCTGTTAGGGACAGGAGGAGAACCTCGCCCTAGCATGAGCAAGGTCGAAGGCCCGATTATTTATAGACCGGATGGAGGGAGAGGCCATACAGTACCCATATGTGCCCCCGCAGTTCCGTTAGGAACAGAAGGAGAACCTCATCCTAACCTGAGCTGAAATCGATCACATCAGAAGAACCTCGTCCTGACACCAATTAAGGTCTGGTCGTTCAAAATCGGATAAGAAAAAGAAAACCTTCCCAGCGAGCCCTCCGCGCTCCCGCGACCCCACTAAGAGCAAGGGAAAAACCCTCACTCGAGAAAAGAAAAAAAGGAAAGGAGTTAAAAAGGAAAGCGACGAACTACATCAGTGACAAATGGAAAATGAATTACATTAAAAATGCAGGAGACCTCATCTTAGCGAGGATGGGGGTTCTCATCAAAAATCTTCGGTCTCTAAAAGAGCTCTCAACGCAAGCCAAGGATAAGACGGCTTCCTTAGGACGATGAGAAGCTTAGATCTCCGAGCTCGAACTCTGAAAGGAGGTGTCAAACTCGAGTGGTCCCGGACAAATCAGCGGCCATAAATAGAAGGACGGGTCAATGCGACGACGATTGGGTACCTTCGGATGGCATCGATATCGAACAAGGCAAAAGCCGAAGGAAGCTCGACAAATGACAATTCAACATGTGAGTAAAAGAGGTAACGAAAAATTTCCTTTTCATGTCATTAATTAAGTATACATTACAGAGCCCTTGAGGCTGAAGAAGAAAGATGACAAGAAAAGCAAGCCGACGCAGCAATGACTAAGAACCTCCAGACGACATTGGCATCAAAAAAAAAAAAAAAAGAGAAACAACAATGCCAACAAACAAACAAGCGGCAAAAGAAGACACATAGAAGGACGAAAGACAAAAAGAGCCCTAAAGGGGCCCAGCTTCCTCCGACTTCGAACTTTCGGCTTCGACCCTCATCAGGGAGTGCCTTAAGCTCTCGACTTCTTCTTCCAATTCCTTCTCTCTTATTAGCATCTTCATATATCTTCGATGAAGTCGCTGGCTTTCGTTCTCTGCCTCTCGATGCCTTTTTCTCAGGACCTCGGATTCCGCCTCTGCATCCTTGATTGCCTGCTGCTCGTATACCAGTTGGATCTTCAATTGCTGCAGTTCAGCCTTTCCATCCCCAAGGACGACAGATAGCTCTTCTACGGTTCTTCTCAGGGATTAGAGTTCGTCGGGATCCCGAACAGGAGCAAACTGAGCTCCTTCAGCTAGTTGCCTTTGAAGGCGGGCAACCTCGTCGGTCGCCATCCTGAGCTTCCTCCTATAGTCTTCCACCTGCTTGCACCAGTCGGCACGGTACGCGTTATAGCTCGTCTCGGCATTCTAGAGCTGTTGCTGAAAGTCGAAAAACTTCTTTGACCATTCTCGGTCGCAGTCGGTCCGAGTCGAAAGTCGGGATGAGCTTCCCTCCAACTGGCTAATCCTCTCCTGTGCAACCGACAGCTCCACTCTGAGAGAGCTGATCTTGGCAGCTTGGGCCCAAGATCGGTCGCTGGTGCACTTCTTATATTCCTCGAGCTCCTTCTCGAAGTTCACTTTCCTCCAGCTGTACTCCATGATCCCCTTCACGTGGAGGTTCCGAAAGTGGGTGGCCTCCGCGGTGGCCTCAGAGTGACTCTCCCTCAACCTGCGAAGTTCATCATCCATCTCCTTCGACTTTTTTGTTAAATGATGAACTTTCTTCTTCAGATGTTGGATCGTGGACTTCAGTGGAATTTCCTGTGGCAAGGGAAGTACTTCGGCAGGATACTGCCATCGGGAGACAAAAGCGTCAAGGCGCATCTTATTGCGGAGAGGAAAAAAAAGAGGAGGGGGGAAGAGTGGAGAAGCCCTCCATAAGGAAAAACCCAATTTTATTGATTGAATGTTTCTTAAAGACAAAAGGGAAAAGAAAAATTACAATAAAAGAAAAATATAAAGTCAGAGGTCTCAGACCTCTGAAATAGGAGTTGGGGAGCTCGGTGTTCTCGGAAGGGGGGCTGCGGTGGCAGTGGCAGTGGGAGAGGACCCGGTTTCATCTTCAGATGCCTCATCCAAGAAGCTAAGGTCGAGCTCGGGAAATTTCTTGACCACCTTCTCTTGACAGAGCTCGAATCCTTTGATGAATGCTTCTTGGCCGAACTTGACGTTCAGGTCCCTCATCTTCGCAGAGGCCTTAAACTCCTCCACTGCTAGGATCCTGGCCTCCGAGATCAGAACTGAAATCTGCTCCGTCAAATTTGCGACCTCGGCCTCCGCCTTCCTCACCGTCTCCTCCGAGGCTTGCTTTTCTTTCTCAAGGGCCTCTTGGAGGTTGACTACCTCGGCAGCCTTTTCTTTGAGGCGAGCGACTTCGGCCCGATGACTCTCTTCCACTTGGATGGCATCCCTCCTCACCCGATTCATCGCCTCGATGTTGGCAAGGAGCTGGTGCCCGATCTGCAAGGGTGGCTAGGAGGTCAGAACGAAGGTTGAGAAGCTAATTAAATGAAGGTGTGAAGGGAAAGAGGAAAGTGAATCTATTTGCCTCGAGAAAGGACCCTAGAGAGTTTCAAACCCGCTGTTCGGGATCGACGCAAATGATCTTCTGGACGACTTCGGGCAGGACGCAGCCATCGACCAGTCGCTTTATTAGGTCCCTGTCATTAAAAGGATTCTCCCCCGGCTCTTCTTCGAAATTGTGGGACTCTTCGATGGCGGCCCGACGGCTACTCACCCTACGGGCCACCGACTTCCTTCTCCTCCCCCTCTCAACCCCTGGTGCCTCCTCGAAGCGGGCCCCCGAAATGGGAACCTCAGTGGGGGAACTCCGTGAAGAGGCCCGAGGAGCTGGGGGTTCGGTGTCTGAAGGAACGTCGATCGCGAGGGCCGCCTGGGCAAGCGTGGTTGAGCTCGTCTCCTCTGTTCTGGCCTTCTTTACCGATCCGAAGGCCGCGATGCCTTTTCTTTTGTGAGCCTTGAGGCCCCTGGTGAGCATCCGTGCTGCTTCGACATCTATTCCTAAAAAAAAAAAAAAAAAGAAAGAAAAGGGAAGAGAGAGAGAAAAAGATCAGTAATGGAGTGAAAAAGGAAGAAGTAACGCACAAAAAAAAAAAAAGAGAGAGAAGAAGAGCAGGAGAAAAGAAGAGAAAGGAAAGATGGGATACTCACAGGATCCAGGGGGCTCAAGCCGATGTTGAACAAAAACTGCTCCTTTAGAAGGTTGGGAAGGAAAGGAGTCGAATAACTAAGAAGCTTCCGGGCGGCCTGAAGGTCGTCCTCCCCTAGGCTGGGGGCCCGACGGATAGAGTCCCTCAGGGAGCCCCAAGGGGGCAGTCCCAGCTTCAAGGTCAGGCACTAGACGTAGAGGTACTTTCCCTTCCAATTATGGATTGAAGAGGGAGCACCCTTCAGTAACCCCTTCTTGCCGAACTGAGGGAAAAAGTACCACCAGTCCTTTACCGAGGAGTGGCACTTGAAGGTGTAAAAATACCTAAACAAAGAAAGAGATAGCTGAACTTCGACTACGTGGTAAAGGGAGAGGAATCCTATCAGAAATCTAAAGAAATTCGATGTGACTGAAGCCAAAGAAATGTCTAAAAAATGGAAAAGAGCGACGATGAAGGGCGGAAGCGGAAGATGGAGCCCGACATGGAAGGCCTCCTGGTACAGGCAAAAATGACTAGATGGGGGAGTGCTAGCCCGATCGACGGGATCAGGAAGCTCCAGATCGTACTCCGGAGGAACTCCATACTGAACCCTTATCAATAAAAGTTCATCCGGAGTCAGAGAACAAGGAATGGCACCCGACGCAAAAACTGGATGAGGCCCAGCCCTAGATGAGGGTTCGTTTACAGTATGAGGGTTCTGGGGGGCTGAGATGGACGAACTCCTGGAATCACTAGAGGCAGAAGTGCCGAAGACATTTCAAACAAGGACCCTAAAAATCTCGGAGAAATCAGGCTAAATAAGAGGCGAAAGGTTCGCGGGGGACCAAACTAGGGGAATGCGGCGGAAGAAAAATGAAAGAGAAAGGGCACCTAGATGGCAAGAAGAGAAACGAAAGTTTCGGGACTAACCTAAGTCGCTCCGAAGGATGCAGAGGTGCGAGAACAGGGATGACTCGAAGAACGCTTAGGGCCAAGGTAGACGCCAAAGAGGGTCAGAGCTCTCGGAGAGAAGGCAGACACCGACAGAACCCTCAGGTGGAATGAGACTCCTGAAGACGGAAAGGCGGGTTTAAATAGCCCCTGGGATCTGGTGCTATAATGATCGCGGATCTCCCTAGGCCTACCCATGCTCGCCACGTGTCCCACTCGCCACAGCAGGTGGCTAAAAGTGGCTGACAGCTGATAGAGCCATTACTGTGCCGTACCTAGGCCAACGCTCCAGCGGGAATTCCAAAAGGTCCCTTCGGATTGCCCCGATTTGAAAAGACTCCGGCACGCGTGCATTAAATACCAGAATATCTGAGGGCGATTGTGCATAGGATTCAAGGGGACAACTTCGGCTGTGAAAATTTCTTTGTACTTCCTTCATTCGAAACTCGAACTCGGAAGTAGGGGGACTGGTGTTGGGTATAAAATACCCCCCCAGTCGAAGTTCATGTCAGGAGTGACCCTCCAGGGATTCTACGGACGTCCGACCTTCGGTGACATCTTTCCGAACCTCTCCGACGGTCGAGCCTCCGCAACATTCCCAAGTTCTGCACGACGGGCGGACCCCACCCAAGTTTCTACCTAGCAGACTTCATCCGGACTCCTACGGGAGCCGGACTTCATCCCCGACTCTGACTGCAGGAAGACTTCATCCGGACTTCTACGGGAGCCGGACTTCATCCCCAACTCCGAATGCAGGTAGACTTCGTCCAGACTCCTACGAGAGCCGGACTTCGACCCCAACTCTGACTGTAGGTAGACTTCATCCAGACTCCTCCGGGAGCCGAACTTCGTCCCCGACTCCGAATGCAGGCAGACTTCGTCCGGACTCCTCCGGGAGCCGGACTTCGTCCCCAACTCCGAATGCAGGCAGACTTCGTCCGGACTCCTACGGGAGCCGGACTTCGTCCCCGACTCCGAATGCAGGCAGACTTCATCCAGACTCCTACGGGAGCCAGACTTCATCCCCGACTCCGACTGCAGGAAGACTTCATCTGGACTCCTACGGGAGCCAGACTTCGTCCCCGACTCCGAATGCAGGCAGACTTCATCCGGACTCCTATGGGAGCCGGACTTCATCCCCGACTCCAACTGCTGGAAGACTTCATTCGGACTCCTACGGGAGCTGGACATCATCCCCGACTCAGCTGCAGGAAGACTTCATCCGGACTCCTACGGGAGCCGGACTTCGTCCTCGACTCCGACTGCAGGTAGACTTCGTTCGGGCTCCTACGGGAGCCGGATTTTCACCCTGAACTCCTGTTGCAGGTAGACCTCACCCCGAACTCCTACAAGAGTCGGACTCCGAGCTCCTATGGCAAGTGGTCCTCACCTGCAGCCTTAACGCCCAAGGCACCCAATAGGATTTGCAACATCCGAGCTCCTCTCAAATGGATAGCTACCTCTCTCCGTCAGGCATCTCAACCAAACTTCGACTGACAGGCCTGGACCCCATGGCAGGCCACAGTAACGGCCATGACTCTGCTCCACTCCCTGCGACGGATTCCGAACGGCTCCATCACTCCCTGGCAGGCCATAGTAACGGCACGACTCTGCTCCACTTCCTGTGATGGATTTCGTGTGGCTCCATCACTCCCTGGCAGGCCATAGTAACGGCCACGACTCTGCTCCACTTCTTGCGACGGATTTCACACGGCTCCATCACTCCTTGGCAGGCCATAGTAACGGCCACGACTCTGCTCCACTTCCTGTGATGAATTTGGCACGGCTCCATCACCCTCTGGCAAGTCACGACAACGAACGCCGCTCCACCCCCCGCAACAGACCCCACGTGGCAGGTCACGATGATGGCCACGATTCCACTCTACTACTCTTCATAACAAGCTCCTCCTGGCCCTAAACGGCCCACTGCCAGACGGTTACAAATATCGCTATCAGTCTATTGCACCCTCCGTCTATAAAAAGGGGACCCCAGATACGTTATTCTTAAAGCTCTCATTTTCTATCTCAAAACTGTGCTAAAATTTTCATTCGAGCACTCCATTCTTGTTGAGGCAGAGAACTGACTTGAGCATCGGAGGGTCTTGCCGGAGCACCCCCAACTCTGATTTAGACTTTCTTTACAGGTCCCGACGGTGACCGCGACTCCCTCGACTCCAGCTTCTCCGACGCGGGCAGATTTTTGCACCAACAATAACAATGGAAAATCGCAATAGAAATAACGACAACACAACAGACAATTAAACTATAAATAGTCATCAAGATGATCCGATCAAAGGTTAGGAAGTAATTCTTTCAACCTACTCCACTTAAATTTTTTAAAAATTTAAAAATAAAAATAAAATTAGAGAATGCAAGGTCTAGATTGACTTTCCTTTCGTTAAATCAATAATAAACTAAGTTATATAGTCTTTATTTATGATCTAAGAGGATCACTAATGTCACGCTCTAAATCCAACATCTAGGTGACCATGTGATAGGGCTGCATGAATAGAATTATGTCCTAGAAATCATGCAAGGTCTATAAAATGACTTCATCGCTCGAACTCTATATTTAAATCCGTCCAATTCTATATATCTTGCAACTCTAAAAAGAAAAGAAGAAATGGTATAAGCTTTATAGTCCAATAAAAATCCTCAGACACCGACACCAATATAGTAATGTAATTCAAAAATAATAAATAAGCAATATCAAAAAGAAAACATAAACCATAAATCTCATATCGAGTAATCAATACAACTCAATAGTTATATAAGTGTATATATATGTCAGAGATGGTGTATTATCATAAATCCAACATGAATATCACCAGAAGTTCATATGATTTGTCATTCATGTCTCATTAATTTGATCCAAATCAATAATTATCTTTCAGTTTTGGACTAAATACAGTCACACATCAGCCTGTGACCAGCAAACTATAATCCATACTTTAGCCTATGTTGGCCAACCAAAATATCTATGTTTTAGGCCATGGTGGCAAACCAAGATATCCACATTTCAGCTTAGGGTGGCAAATCAAAATATCCATGCTTCAGTCCATAATGATAAATTAAGATATCTATACCTTGGCCTATGGTAGCAATCCAAGATATCATGATTTGATCTATGACTGGCAATCCAAGGTGTCACAATCTCACTCGTGATTGATAGTCCACATTATGGCTAATCCAAATCCTCTTACACAATCAATAATTTCATAATTTTATATTATATCTCTTATTCAGTTTTAAAACATCCTATATCTTATTGCCAGCAACAAAAATAGTCAACATATGATACATGTATATAATAAAGAATGATATATTCAATGTAAAATTAAAAATCATCATCTATAGTACAAAAATATACATACAGATGATCATATAAAGGGATCCTTACCTATATCAATCTCAAAATCAAGCATAGCAAACACCAATATCTTCTTGATTTATATGTCTCTCACTGTATCATACGTTAACTGTACTTAGAGGTTCATCATATTTTATTTTACTGGGTTGCTACCACATATTGCTAGGTGTCACTGATGGATTGTGAGACCCACGAGCATCATCTCGATGATCGATGATCTTTGATGGGCAAAGTTGGAATGGTTACAACCTATTAAAAGGAGTTCTAATGATATTGTGATAGAGATCACAAGATACTCACTACCAGAGAGAATACAACCTATGGGATTACACATAAAGAGCCTTTTGACTGATCAGATGGTTAAATTATGATTATGAATCCTGATAAGATTTAATTATCAATATGATTGATGATTAATCCGATGCAAAAGTTATAATTAAGTAACTCGCTAAAGAGTTAGCGAGTTATAAGAAGATTAATTAGCAATTGGATTGCTAATTGACTCAATTTGATTGAGCAATGGAGCTTGGATCAAGTTTAATTGAATTAGATTCAATTTGACTTGACATGGATTTGATTTGATCAAGTCTAATTGGGTTATAAGATAATCAAATTGTATGAGAGAATAATTTTTTTGTTTAATTAGGATTTGAGTTTGACATAATTTCTAATTAGATTAGGATCTAATTAAAAGATTTTTGGATTCCTATTTGGACTAGGAATCCTCTTCTAGTTAGGTGATATCTAATTTCTAATTGGATTAGATTTTCATCTAGATAGTTTGGACTCCTAATCAGATTAAGATTTTAATCTATTTGGATCTAATCAATTTTTAAATCAATTAGGACTGATTAAAATTTTAATTAATTTAAATCAATCACTTAAAGAGGAGTCCTAAGTGGTTAGGACTCTATCTCTCCTTGCACCATTATGAAACCCCATAAGGATGCCACATATACCCCACGCCCCTCTTCCTTTTGCATGTAAGAATTCATGCAAAACACCTTTCTCCGTGTGCTTTGTGGGCACAAAAGGAGATAAGGCTTGGGGCGGCACAATTCTAGAGTCCAAGGAAATTTGGACTCTCACCTAAAACCCTATCCATTCCTATTTAAACAAGGGATAAGTGGGGTGGCAATATGGCTGATTGAGATCAGATTTTGGATGTCAAAACACAAGGGGCATGCGTGAAAAATATTGGAGAAGAGAGGTGCGGCATCCAAAGAGAAGGCGTGAGGTTTGTTTACTCCTATCTTTTCTTTCTTACCAACAACCAAAAGTTGGTTGTTAAGGCCTTCTCTCTCCATCTTTTGTCCAAGTTTGGACATAAAATTTTTCTCTCCTCTTTATCCAAAAGTTGGACATATTTTCTTAGATCTCTACTATAGAGATTTTGTTTATGGGTTTTAGGAAGAAAGAGAAGAAAGTATTCTTCTCATGATCTCTAGCGTAAAGATTTTTATCCTCCTATTCTTTTCTTCTTCTCTGAGAGGATCTTGAGAGAAATGAAGAGTTTTCAATCATCAAGATGCGATCTCTGTAAGGGAGCTAGTACTCCAATGAGATTAAGAAGCTTCTGATCAAATCGAGATCTCGTGTGGATATTCGTAGAGGTTAGACTTTTGTGTGATTTCAAGAGACCTTCGGAAGATATTCATGATCATCAGTTCGTGGTGTAGATCGATCCGCATCAAGGTATGAAGATTAATTTTTTTTTATTTATTTTTTTCTATTTGATTTCTATATCTGAATCCTATCTCACATATGTAGATCTTATTTTATGATTTTAAGATTTGATCTTATGCATGCTTAGATTAAATTAGATTTAATCAAAATTTTTAATTTCTACTGTGTACTTGTTTTAAAATTTTTTATATGTATAAAATCATGAAATCCTAACAGTGGTATTAGAGTCATATCATATGCATGAGATTAAGATTTAGATTTAAAATCTGTAAAAAAAAATTTTATATTTAAAAGTTTTTGATGTTATTCTGACATAAGGTTGTCCTGACATAACTTGTTATACTGTATAGTTATCCTAGAATGATATTAAAATTTTTAATTAAAATAAAATTTTAGATCTCATTTTTTATCATATATGTGATATATGTTTTATTGTTTGGATCTGAAAGGAGTTTTGAGATCTATTTTGATTCATATATATGATATATGTAAGCATATTTAGGACTGAAATTAGTTTCTATGATCTGAATTTTATTCATGTATATGATATATGTTTGTAATGTATGATCTAAAAAATTATTTCAAGATCAAAATTTACTTTTCATGCAAAGAATTTAGATTTGAAAATTTAGATTTAAGATCTGAAATTAGTATTTGTGTATGAGGGATTGGTTAGGGGTAGATCAAATTAGGTCATGTAATTGGATTACATCTAGGATTTCTGATTTGATCATAATGGGTCAAAATAGATTTAGCAATTGATCAAATTGAGTCAAGTATTGATTAAGGTTAGGTTAATAGAGCTTGAGATCATACAATTATTGTTAATCGAATCAATTGACACTCATATGTAAAATCAATTAACCTAAGGACCTAATTCGACTCTATGGCTCGAATCTGATTCACCTAAGCTAACCTATTTGGACCAATTAATCAATTAGTATCTAAGGTAAGTAATTAAAAGGTGGTTATTTAATTAGTTTCATTTGCTGATCTGATCAATTTATTGGTGTCTAAGGAAGGCAACAGAGGGACCCCCACCAATCTCCACTTACCTGGCCAATTTGAAAGATTAAGTCTCAAATATGGTTGCTTGATGGTTTGGTTTAGCCCATGCCAATTAGATCAGTCATGTGATGACTGATTAGATGAGACCTAAACTCAAATCTCTTCATAAATATTAAGTCCAATGATCTTTCATCATTGTAGATGTGCGGATGTGCTAACGTCATTGATTGTTCATGGCTGGTCACAGTGGTTCAGTTGTATTGAAAACATGCAACCACTTTATTAGCAAAGAGTTACTCTAGGATAAAGATGGGGTTGGACCCAATAACTGTTAGGTGAGGGACCTAATGACGGCTTTGTACCTGCTTGTGAACGATGGGTCTGACTTAACTAGGGAGTATGGATAATAACTGTTAGGTGAGTCCACATAACTTAGAGACCAAGTCGCTGCAACATGCTTAGAAAAGTATCTAGACAAAGAGTTGTCCATACATCAGTGTGCATATTATCAATAACTGTTAGGTGAGGTGCAAGACATCCGTGAGACCGCAGCACCCACTAGAATCCAGTTGTCACGTTAAGATTTTCTTTCTCCATCAGAGAGTGTGAGAGATCTGATAAAATAGTGGGAGTCTTTTTGCATCTAAAAATTTTTAGAGTAAGTTATAAAATAAGTACAAACATCTAACTAAAATCTTTACTCTCTGTTGTTTATTGTGTCAGCTTCTAACCCTCTAGTTCGAATCTTAGATATCAACCATTTAATTGAAATCAATTATATAGACTGGCTCACAAACTTAAGAATCATTCTTAATTTTAGAAAATTAATCAATGTTCTCTATCAGATTATTCTAATGTTAACAGCCTGTCCAACCCAAAGTCAACGAGCTATACTTGATAAGTGGATGGACCATGACAATAAAGGTAAGTGCTATATGTTGAAATCTATGTTAAGATGAACTCCTACGTATGTATGAGCACATGTACACTGCCAACAATATATTGATTCATCTACAAGTATGGTGAGGTGATCAGAGCAGCACAACGTATGAGATGTACGATGGACAGTCAGTCTATGATCATTTTTTGATAATGATCAAGGATGTTAAGGAGCTTAAAAGGCTCGACATGATCATACATAAGAAATTGCTTGTGGATTTGATCCTGTGATCTCCTTTTAGTTTATATGGGTAGTTTATGATAAACTACCATATGAATGACCATCTTGGCATCTTATCTCAATTGGTCAAAATGTTGGTAACTAAGGAATCTTGAAAAATTCAGAGGTACATACTTGGAGAATCTAAAGAAACAAGGACATGTCTTGAGTAGGCTTGTTGAAATTGCTCAATACAATCCTTACGATTTTCTCTTCTCTCAGTTCAATTTTAGATTCTAGTGCTTTTTATGTACTTTAGTATAGAGTCTATGGGAAGGTAGAGGGCTGAAGAAGTTATCTTTAAAATTTACAATAGGGTAAGAGTTGCTACTGTGGCCATGAGCATCTATCCTTTGTGATTATCCTTTGAATTTAGTTCTTGGAGATAGTCTCTATCATTGGTATGGTGATGCATTTATGAACTTAATTGGGCTAGCAGTGAATGCCATTGGAACTGAGAGATCTAAAGTTGAGATAAACCTTAAGTATATGTGGAATCTTAAGCTAGGTCGTATAGGAGAAGAAATGATTAACAGACTGAAGAAATATGAGCTTTTGAGCTCATTGACTGTTAAGTCATATCTAGTTTGTGCATCATCTCTTTGAGAAAAAATGATCGAGCTACTCTTATGGGATAAAAGAAAAAAGACTACTGAGATACTTATCCTAGTACACATTTGATGTGTGTAGTCCATTTGATGTGCTAACAAAAAGAGTTATTGTTGCCCAGCTATGCAACCCAAGAGGGGGGGGGGGTGAATTGGGTTTCTAAAAAATTTTAAGCCCAACAGATTACTTATGAAGAACAAAACAAAGACTTTAATTCAATATTAATTACCTAAGGCAGGAATGCAAGAATATAATAAAGAAATAAAGTGAAGCGATAAAGCACACCACAAACACAAGGATTTATAGTTGTTCGGTGCTAACCTTGCACCTACATCCACTCCCCAAGCTCCTACTTGGGAATTTCAATCCACTATACTTTGTATTCAACCCGAATACAAAACGTCGAAAACTCCGACACTAGCTATCCCAAGCTAGATCACTTGTTTCTCGGGTACAAGTAAACCCAAAACACTTCGATTTCAGGTTCGGATCAACCTTTCCTTGTTTTGGAAATCCTCCAAAAACAAGAACAAAAACTCACAAAGAGTTAGAAAATTTTGAGCACAGATTAATACAATAACAGCTCCTTAAATGAGCGAATATAACAATAAAAGCTTTACTCAAATGAAGAACCCCTTTTTCGGATTTTCTCAAAGTGGATGAACGCTTGAATGCTTGAGAAGAGGTTGATTGTTGATTGAAGATCTCTTGAAAGCTTTGAAACGATCTCTAGATCAAGGTTGAAACAATAGGCGTGAAGAATTCTCTCCTTGAAAGCTCTTGCTTTTCTCTTTCACACTCTCTCTGGTATATTGTGGATCCTCTCTCTTTTTCTTTTTGGATTTTTCGTTGATCTCAGGCTTTTTCATGCAGATTTCGAATCCTCTCTTCTGTTCTTCTCGTTTTTGATTTCACGTTTGATCCGCTATTTAATCTACAATTTCTTTCACCATTTTAAGCATTTTGTAGCATTAGAAGCAAGAGAAAACAATTTAGATAGATAAAGAGCCGTTAGAGCAATTTTAGGAAGCATAAATGACAATTAAAACGGGCAAAAAAATAGCCGTTGCTGACATTTTCCATCGCAGGGGTCGACTCATGAGTCGACTCATGCATCAGGAGTCGACTCATGAGTCGACTTCTGTTGCACAGACCAGAAGGTCTGATTTCTGGATTTTTCGGCTCAAATCAGCAGAGGTCGACTCATGAGTCGACTCATGCCTTGTGGGTCGACTCATGAGTCGACTCACAGGTCGTGCCAAGTCAAAAATCCAGCGTGCCATGGGAATTTTTTGCGTGCCATTCAGCTTATAGTGCCATGAGTTGACTCATGAGTCGACTCATGCACTTCAAACCTTCATAACTTCAAAAATATAAGTCCAAACACAATGAAATTTTCACCAATAGATTTTAAATCATTTGTTCTACCAAATGGTACTATCAAATCAGGATTTTAGTAAAATTACGATTTTGCCCTTGAAGAGCATAAGGACTTTTTTATTTTAAAATTATTTGTATCCCTTCAATCTACTTTGTAATCATCAAAATCAATCTAGGAGAAACAATCTCTCCCTTTTTGATGATGACAAAATATTTGAACAAAAATATTTATGTTAATGCATTAATTTCAAAAGAATCCATTATAGGTGTATATGCTTGAAAAGAGTATGATTCTTTTGGCATGTAATATAAATGCAAAAATAGTTTGTCCATTTTCTTAAAGATTTGAAAAGGGTATTAGATCATTTTGAGTTTAAGATATATCAGAGCAAGAGAAGAGAAATAAATTTTGCAATGTATCAGAGCAAGAAAAATAATTTTTTTTTTTTTTTTTACAATGTTATCAGAAAAGATTTTACAATGTATCAGAGCAAGAAAATTTTATAATATATCAGAGAAAATTTCACACTGTATTAGAGCAAATGTCAGAGAAAATTTCACACTGTATCAGAGCAAATGTCAGAAAAAATTTCACACTGTATCAGAGCAAATGTTATAATTTATCAGAGAAACCTTCACACTGTATCAGATTAAATTTTATCATGTATCAGAGCAAGTTAAAAGAAATTGTAGGGTGTATCAGAGTAAAATAAATTTCTTAAGATGTATCAAGGTGAATAAAATTTCAAAAGATGTATCAGAGCAAGTTTGAATTTTGAAATATATCAGAGCATATAAAAAAAATACTTATTTGCATTGTACTTATGATTTTGCTTTTGATGGATGGCTTTTTGTTTAATTTCTGTCTGATACCAAATTTCGATACCAAATTTCTCAAGATTTTGTTTAATTTCTCCAATATTTGTTTCCCAATATTTTTTTAATCTTCCAATTTTTGTTTAATTTCTCAAGTTTGGTTTAATCTTCCAATTCTTATTTTTGTTTAATTTCTCTCCCTTTTTCTCATAATTTAGGGTTTTGCTTTTTGTTTAATTTCAATTTTTGTTTTTGTTTAATTTCTCCCCCTTTTTGACATCATCAAACATAGTTAACTCTTCCTTTTTTTTTTTGAAATATTCTTTAATTTCTTCCCCTTTAGAGTTTTTCACAGATGTTTGCTCCCCCTTAATATAGCAATTATCAACAGCAAACAACAACAAGGAGAAGACAATATTTCAACAAGAAGAAAATATATAACCAAAATATGATCATTACAAAGAGGTAGAAATATAGGTAAAAGATGATTCCATTAATATCATAATTGTTTTAATACATAGTTTTTAAAAATAAAATTCAACCAGCTAATTGTCAATACATGGCCCCGAGGTATAGATCCTAGAACAAAATACTAACACCTAGGATCTAGTAAAGATCAAGATAAGTCAATGATCGGAGTCATCAGATATAGGGTGAGGAGATGATGGATCAGAAGTGCGTCCTCTACCCCGTCTGCCTCTGCCACGAGCAGGAGAACGAGATGAACTGGGTGGCTGAGAACGCTGAGATGCTAGGGCTGATACCATGAGTCTGATAGAATCAAGTATGTTCAGTGCTCTGGAAACAGATTGAAGTAGAGCAGTGAACTGGGTGGTAGCATGCTCACTCGATCCTCGGATCTCTTTCCTCAGTAATTCATATCCACCTTCTAGTGCTCCTCTGAGCCTGCCAGCCTCTGCAGTGAGGTCTGTGACCTCAATAGTAGACTCCTGTGGCTGGGGATGGGCCAATGCAAGGACTTGCCCCTGCAAGTCAAGAACTCTGCCAGTCAGTCTCCAGACTGTGTCCTCAAGCTGCTGTATCCTGACAGACTGATCTGATATCATCTGAAACACAGTAGAGATGTGGGGAGTAATGGTCTGATCAGAAGAGGTAGCTCCAGGTGCAAAAGAAGCACTACTCCACTGGCTAGACAGCAAAGAAGCCACACGCTGTGAAATATGCTCGATCTGATCGTCAGCCAGTCTGAACTCTAATGAGGTGCTCTGCTCTCTGGCTAATACACTGGTGTGGGCATCCTAGTAAACTCAGAAGGGCCAGCCTCAGTATCAGGAATGAACTGGGTATCTGGTGAAGCTGCCCTAAAGTCATGTACAGGAGAAGATGGACCTTCTTCTTCTACTCTGCCTTCAGTTCTATCTTCAGCTCTTGTTTCAGCTCTATCCTCAGTTCTTTCTTCAGAGCCCTTGATCCAACCACCAACAGTCTTTGTAATTCCCATTCGGTGCAGGCTGTGTTGGTTGAAAGTGTCCACATGTGAGAGTTTGGTAGGTGCCTCCCCCTCACAGCTAACTCCAAACCTCCTAAATACTCTAGTAAGGGCCATACCATAAGGCAAGTGTGCCTTGGATCTATTCAAAGTTTCTCTCATGGCCTCTATCATAAGTGCAGGGAGGTTTAGGGGGGTCTGAGTGATGATATGAAACATGACACATACATCTCTGCCAGATAGTAGATCATGCCTACCATTCCTAGGAAAGAAGAGTTTTGTTACAATCTGATGCAGGACCCTCATCTCAATGGATAATAGCTTTGCTTCCAATTTGTTTAAATTTCTTGAAAAAGCTTCTCCTAAGATAATTCTGATCCCTTCTTCTTTAATTGGGAGTTTCATATATGAGTATCCTTCACTAGGCAACTGAAGTATTTCTCCCAATATCCTAGAATCCAAGCATATGTCAATCCCCTTTACAGTTGAAGTCACTGACCCATTTCCATAATTTAGGTTCTGGTAGAACTCTCTAACTAGATCAACATAGGTGACTTCCTTAAGGGAGCAGTAAAGTTCCCATCCTTGATTTTTGATCTTACTTGCAAAAGTAAAGCCTTCTTTCTCAAAGAACCGAAAATCTATGTTTTTCCCGGTTTCTACTTTTCTATCAGAAAGAGGATTCACTCTGGGGCTTATGGAGGATTGAGAGGGACCATGAGCAGGTACTGAAACTGGAGTGGGAACACTGGAAGACTGAACATGCCTTTTCTTTCGGACAATTTTCTCAGGCTCACGGATTGATTTCCTTCTTTGGGGAAGTTTCATCTTTGGAGCCATATCCAATAAAGTAGCAGACAAGAAGACTTGAATTGAGAGGAGGAGGGATCACAAGAGAATAAAGAGAAATTTTAATGGAGAAAAGAAGTGGATTTTGGAAGTTCGGTGAAGTGCTAGGGCACGTTCCAACCGCGCCAAGCAATGCGAGAAAGCACGAGAAATCTCTTTTCCAAGGAGGTGATTTTTTGGTGGAGAGTAGGAGGGAGAATTGCCTCGAGATAAATCCTTGGATTTGGAGCAAAAAAGAGTTGGAAAGAATGGCTTTCGGAAGGAAGACGATGAGAAGATGAGTCGTCTCACAAACAGGGTTCCCGTTTAAAAACAATGAGCCCATGGGAAGTTTGTGGGATTTACAAGTTTGCCATTGAGTCGACTCATGGGGGTCGACTCATGAAGTTCAGAAAATCAGAAAAAATGTGAATAAATTCCAGAAAAATTTAAAATTTTGAGTGAAGGAATTTTGCTCAATGATAAGTTTTTAGAATGATAAATCTGAGCTTTTGGGATCAGGATAGATGTTGAAAATTGAGCTCTAATCAATTCTTTGGAAATTAAGAAATTTTAGGCAAATGGATCTAGAATTCCTAGATTTCTCTTAATTTCACAAAATCTATCCTCACTAAGGGCCTTTGTAAAGATATCAGCTAATTAATTTTCAGTGCAAACATATTCAAGAATTACATTTTTGTTTTGAACATGTTCTCTTATAAAATGATGTCTTATTTCAATATGTTTAGATCTTGAGTGTTGAATTGGATTTTTAGATAGATTTATGGCACTTGTATTATCACATTTTATTGGTGTTTCATTAAGTTTGATTCCAAAATCTTCGAGTTGTTGCTTAATCCACAAGATTTGAGCACAACAACTTCCGACTGCAATGTATTCGGCCTCAGCCGTAGATAGTGCCACCGAATTTTGTTTCTTGCTAAACCATGAGATTAGGTTTACTCCAAGAAATTGGCAAGTTCCACTTGTGCTTTTTCTATCTAATTTACATCCAGCAAAATCAGCATCTGAATATCCTAATAAATTAATTTGTGAGTCCTTAGAGTACCATAACCCTAAGTTTGAGTACCATTTAAGTATCTAAGGATTCTTTTAACAGCATTCAAATGAGATTCTTTAGGATTAGATTGATATCTAGCACATGAACAAACACTAAACATGATATCAGGCCTACTTGCAGTTAGATATAATAATGAGCCAATCATACCTCTATAGTATTTTAAGTCTACGCTTTTACCTTTATCATCCTTGTCAAGCTTACATGAGGGACTCATTGGTGTGCCAATTGGTTTGTAGTTCTCCATTCCAAATCTTTTGAGTAGTTCCTTGGTGTACTTGCTTTGGGTGATGGAGATTTTCTCTTTTGATTGTTTGATTTGGAGTCCGAGGAAGAAGGTGAGTTCTCCCATCATGCTCATCTCGAACTCTCCCTGCATAAGCTTAGCAAAGTCTTGACAAAGGGATTCATTAGTAGATCCAAAAATTATGTCATCAACATAAATTTATATAATTAGCATATCATTTTGATTTCTTTTAATAAATAGGGTTGTATCTACATTGCCTCTTGAAAAACCATTATTTAGTAGAAATTTGCTTAGCCTTTCATACCATGCTCTAGGTGCTTGTTTTAATCCATATAAAGCTTTATTTAATCTAAAGACATGATTAGGAAAAGCATGATTTAAAAATTCAGGGGGTTGTTCTACATATACTTCTTCAGAGATATATCCATTTAAAAATACACTTTTAACATCCATTTGAAATAACTTGAAATTCATAAAGCAAGCATATGCAAGTAGAAGTCTAATAGCTTCTAATCTAGCAACAGGTGCAAAGGTTTCATCAAAATCAATTCCTTCTTCTTGATTATATCCCTTAGCAACCAGTCTTGCTTTATTTCTAATTATATTTCCATGCTCATCTAATTTGTTTCTAAAGACCCATTTTGTTTCAATTATTGAATAATCTTTATGTCTTGATACTAAGGTCCAAACATTATTTCTTTCAAATTGATTAAGTTCCTCTTGCATAGCATTAATCCAGTTATGATCATTTTCAGCCTCTTCAAAAGTTTTAGGTTCAAGTTGAGATACAAAAGCACAATGATTAAGTACATCTCTAAGTGAAGAACATGTTTTTACCCCATGCATTGGATCACCGATAATTAACTCCTTAGGGTGGTTGTGAACATACCTCCATTCCTTGGGTAGGTCATTTGTACCTTGAGGTTGTTCTTGAATTTCTTCACCTCTTTCATTTTGTTCGTCTTCTTGATCCTTGTCTTTTGGAGTTGCTGAGTCTTTCAGAGTGATCTCCTTCATACCTTCTATTAGTGGCTCTGCATCATCAACACCCTCATTCTTCCTTGAAGGAAGATCGTTAGACTCATCAAAAACAACATGTATGGACTCCTCAACTACTAAAGTTCTTTTGTTGAAAACTCTAAATGCTTTACTAGTGGAGGAGTAACCTAGAAAGATTGCTTCATCTGATTTTGCATCAAATTTACCAAGTTTTTCTTTGCCATTATTTAATACAAAACATCGGCAACCAAAAATATGAAAATATGCAATATTTGGTTTTGTTCCTTTCCAAAGTTCATAGGGGGTTTTCTTTAAAAATTGTCTAATTAAAGCATGATTTAAAATGTAACATGCTGTGTTAATAGCTTCCGCCCAAAAATATCTTGGAAGGTTGCTTTCACAAAGCATGGTACGGGCCATTTCTTCTAAGGTTCTGTTTTTCCTTTCTACTACCCCATTCTGTTGGGGTGTCCTAGGAGCAGAGAAGTTATGGCCAATTCCATTTTCATCACAAAAATTTTCAAAATCTTGATTTTCAAATTCAGTTCAATGATCACTTCTAATATTTTGAATTGAAAACCCTTTTTCATTAGAGACTTTTCGATGAAATTTAGTGAAAATATGAAAAGTTTCATTTTTGTGAGCTAAAAAGAAAATTCAAGTAAAACGAGAGTAATCATCTATTATTACAAATCCATATCGTTTTCCTCCTAGACTAGTGGTTCTAGTTGGTCCAAATAAATCCATATGTAAGAGCTCTAAAGGTCTAGAAGTTGAAACAGTATTTTTGGGTTTAAATGATACTCTAGTTTGTTTACCTAATTGGCATGCATCACAAATTCTATCCTTTTCAAAATTCAATTTTGGCAAACCGAGAACTAAATCCTTTTTAATTAATTTTGAGAGAAAATGCATGCTAATGTGTGCAAGTCTACGATGCCACAGCCAACTAGTCTCATTTATTTTAGCATTTAAGGAAACTAGGCATTGCATGTCTAATTTAGTTAAATCATTCAAGTCTACCATATAAACATTGCCATGCCTATGTCCTATAAATTTAATGCCATCATTAATAGGACTCATCACAATACAAACAGATGATTCAAAACTTACTTTATACCCTTTATCACAGAATTGACTAATGCTAAGTAAGTTATGCTTTAAACCTTTAACTAATAAAACATTCTCAATATATTTGGAGGGAGTGATACCAATGTTACCTATCCCGATGATCTTTCCTTTGCCATTATCTCCAAAGGTGACCATCTCTCCATCCTTAGCATCAAGCGTGATGAATTGTGATTCATCACCAGTCATGTGTCTTGAGCATCCGCTGTCAAGATACCATTTCCTGTTTCCTTCTTGGGATGCTAGACACACCTGCAAGCAAAGGTCACGTTTCTGTCTTAGGTACCCAAGCTTTCTTGGGTCCTTTCAGGTTAGTCAGAATGGTTCCTTTTGAAACCCATATTTTCTTTGTGTTTGCATATTTGTTAATAAGACATGTGTATGATTTATATCCTATTCTTCCACATTTAAAACAAGTAATATTTGTAGACTTGTTACTTGAATAATTTACATAAATATCCTTCAGAAATTTTTGTTTCTTCAGGGATTTATAACCAAGTCCAGCCTTATCATATATAGCTTTCTGATTTTCAAGGATCATATTTAGTTTGTTTGAACTTAAGGTGAACTTATCTACTATAGATTTCAGCTTGTTCATTTCATCCTTTAAGTTTTGATTTTCTTGAATCAAGGTGAATTTTTCAATTGAAAGATTTTCAGCTTGTTTCACTAAAAACTGATTTTCCAATTTCAGCTCTTTGTTTTTCTTCCCTAGTTTCTTTAATTCATCAATTGAATCATAGAATGCTTCATGCAATTCTTCAAAAGTAAATTCACTAGTGGATTCAGAAGTTACCTCATTTTCATGTGCCATCAGGCACAGATTGGCTTGTTCTGTTGAGGTTTCCTCGTCGGAGCTTGAGTCATCACTCGCACTCCAGGTCGCCATCATTGCCTTCTTTTTAAACTTCTTTGGACCTTTCTTCAATTGTGGACATTCGGATCTGAAATATCCTGGCTTCTTGCACTCGTAGCATATAGGGGGTTGATCTTTCTCCTTTTCTTTGCTTTGATCCCCTTTTGTGAATTTCTTTCTCATCCCCTGTTTCCTTTTTCTTAGAAACTTCTTAAATTTCCGGGTGATGAGAGCCATCTCTTCATCCTGTTCTTCATCTTCAGATTCATCCATTTCATAATCAGGCGAAGTTGTGGATTTGAGGGCAATGGCTCTTTTCTTTTTGATTTCATCCTCTTGATGTTGCTTCATGCTAAGTTCATGAGTCATCAAGGATCCAAGAAGCTCTTCTAGAGGTAGAGTGTTCAAGTCCTTTGCTTCTTGGATGGCAGTCACCTTGGCTTCCCAAGTTCTTGGCAGTGACCTGAGAATCTTCCTTACAAGTTCACTGTTAGTGTAAGATTTGCCAAGACTCTTTAAACCATTGATTATATCAGTAAAACGAGTAAACATAGCAGTTATGGACTCATCATGCTCTATTTTGAACAATTCATATTTATGTACAAGCATGTTTATTTTAGACTCTTTTACTTGATTTGTTCCCTCATGGGTTATTTCTAACCTATTCCATATTTCTTTAGCAGATGCACAAGTAGAAATGCGATTAAATTCACTTGCATCTAGTGCACAATAAAGAACATTCATGGCTTTGGCATTTAATTGTGCCAATTTCTTGTCAACCTCATCCCATTCTTTCTCGGGTTTGGTTGATTCCTCACCATCTATAATCTTGGTGGGTGTGTGAGGATCATTCACTATGATACTCCACATATCATAGTCAAGTGCTTGTATGAAAATCTTCATCCGAGCTTTCCAATAGGTGTAATTAGACCCATTGAAAAGTGGAGGTCGGTTTGTTGATTGCCCCTCGGCTAGAGAAGTACCAACATGGGTTGCCATAGATCTTTGGCTCTTTGATTATTAGATCAAAGAAGGGCTAGAGCACCGGCTCTGATACCACTTGTTGCCCAGCTATGCAACCCAAGAGGGGGGGGGGTGAATTGGGTTTCTAAAAAATTTTAAGCCCAACAGATTACTTATGAAGAACAAAATAAAGACTTTAATTCAATATTAATTACCTAAGGCAGGAATGCAAGAATATAATAAAGAAATAAAGTGAAGCGATAAAGCACACCACAAACACAAGGATTTATAGTGGTTCGGTGCTAACCTTGCACCTACATCCACTCCCCAAGCTCCTACTTGGGAATTTCAATCCACTATACTTTGTATTCAATCCGAATACAAAACGTCGGAAACTCCGACACTAGCTATCCCAAGCTAGATCACTTGTTTCCCGGGTACAAGTAAACCCAAAACACTCCAATTTCAGATTCGGATCAACCTTTTCTTGTTTTGAAAATCCTCCAAAAACAAGAACAAAAACTCACAAAGAGTTAGAAAATTTTGAGCACAGAATAATACAATAACAGCTCCTTAAATGAGCGAATATAACAATAAAAGCTTTACTCAAATGAAGAACCCCTTTTTCGAATTTTCTCAAAGTAGATGAACGCTTGAATGCTTGAGAAGAGGTTGATTGTTGATTGAAGATCTCTTGAAAGCTTTGAAACGATCTCTAGATCAAGGTTGAAACAATAGGCGTGAAGAATTCTCTCCTTGAAAGCTCTTGCTTTTCTCTTTCACACTCTCTCTGGTATATTGTGGATCCTCTCTCTTTTTCTTTTTGGATTTTTCGTTGATCTCAGGCTTTTTCGTGCAGATTTCGGATCCTCTCTTCTGTTCTTCTCATTTTTGATTTCACGTTTGATCCGCTATTTAATCTGCAATTTCTTTCACCATTTTAAGCATTTTGTAGCATTAGAAGCAAGAGAAAACAATTTAGGTAGATAAAGAGCCGTTAGAGCAATTTTAGGAAGCATAAATGGCAATTAAAACGGGCAAAAAAATAGCCGTTGCTGATATTTTCCATCGCAAGGGTCGACTCATGAGTCGACTCATGCATCAGGAGTCGACTCATGAGTCGACTTCTGTTGCACAGACCAAAAGGTCTGATTTCTGGATTTTTTGGCTCAAATCAGCAGAGATCGACTCATGAGTTGACTCATGCCTTGTGGGTCGACTCATGAGTCGACTCACAGGTCGTGCCAAGTCAAAAATCCAGCGTGCCATGGGAATTTTTTGCGTGCCATTCAGCTCATAGTGCCATGAGTTGACTCATGAGTCGACTCATGCACTTCAAACCTTCATAACTTCAAAAATATAAGTCCAAACACAATGAAATTTTCACCAATAAATTTCAAATCATTTGTTCTACCAAATGGTACTATCAAATCAGGATTTTAGTGAAATTACAATTTTACCCTTGAAGAGCATAAGGACTTTTTCATTTTAAAATTATTTGTATCCCTTCAATCTACTTTGTAATCATCAAAATCAATCTAGGAGCAACAGTTATCTCTGTTTTGTTATCTTTACCGATGATCAGTCATGGTATGGATAAGTATGTGAGATACAAATTTAAAATTTTTAAAAGGTTCAAAGAATTCAGATGCAAAGTAGAGAAGTAAATTAAAAAAATTTTAAAGATACTTTGATTGGATAGAGGATGCAATACCAAAGAAAATTTTTTTTTGATTATCTTATAAAATGACAGTTTCATAATGGACCCCTCTCAATACATCTTAGCTCAATGAGATAATTAAGAAGAGTCATGGGACTGTATAAGATATGGATCGATCTATGATGGACTTCACTGATTTATTTTTAATTCTTTAGGGACATGCTTTACTTTTGAAATTTATCTATGGAATTGGGTTCTCTCTAGATCTGTTCCTACAACACCATAGCAGATATGGCATGGTGAGAACTGAATCTTGATTATTTTAAGATCCTAGGATGTCTAGCTTGTGTCAAGGACAACAGGCAAATATATTAGAGAATAGGTCTATAAAGCTCATTTCAAAAAATATCCTAAAAGAATTTAGGATACTACTTTTTCTTTTGAAAGGATCATAATGTGATTGTGATCCATCATGCTATCTTTTATAAAAAATTATTTATTTAAGATGAAGCAGTGGAAAGAAAATTAAGCTCGAAGAGAGCATCTCTGAAGAGCAACGAGTCATAAGACCTAAAGAACCTATTCATGATAAGCCAGTATACGTATGTTCCTCCTCCACATTGTAGATACAGTAGGATCTCCCATCCTCTCGAAAGGTACTTGGGTATGCTTAACAGAAGATATAGAGAAAAATTATTTCTCATAGGAGATAGAGAATATAGAGATGATCCCAAAATCTATAACGAGACGATGTTAGATATCGACTCCAAGAAAGGAATACGAAATAGCTTTTCTGACTGGATATCTTTTAAAGATTTCTATATGAAGTAGCTTATAAATTTTACTTCTCATGATAAGAGATCATTAAGTCTACAATAATCTTGGAGTTGAAACATTCATTTCGATGATATGATCAAATTATTTGATTAGAAATGAAGAATTATGTATTTCTAAAAGGGTCAGTGGGAGTGTCCAATACTGATGTTGGTTAA
The DNA here is from genome assembly GCF_000442705.2 of Elaeis guineensis. Lineage (NCBI taxonomy): Eukaryota > Viridiplantae > Streptophyta > Magnoliopsida > Arecales > Arecaceae > Elaeis > Elaeis guineensis. Next base: position 63,352,160 of record NC_025999.2, read on the forward strand.
AATATGGTTGTATATTGAATTCTCCATGAAAGACCTAAATCAAGCATCCTATATTCTGAGAATATAAAGATTTATAGAGATAGATATAATTGGATGCTTGTAATTTTACAGATAAAGTACAGAGAGTAGATGCTGAAAAGGTTCAGCATAGAAATCTCAGAGAGGGGTCTGCTATCCTCTTGGGTATAGATATATGTCATATAATATACTCGAACTGATATAGTCAATACTATGAATGTCACGAGTAGATATCAGTCATATCCAGGCTAGGAGTGCTGGATTATTGTGAAAATATCCTTAAGTACTTGAGAAGTACTAAGGATTTGTTCTTAATTTTTGAAGAAGGGTCAAAGCTAGGAGTGGGAGGATACACCAATTCAGATTTTATATCTAATGTTAATGGTAGAATATCTACATCATGGGGTATGTCCTTGTGTAATCATGATTCGATATCTTGGAAGGATTCCAAGCAATCGATCGATGGAAGCTGAGTACACTGTAGATGTGTAAGATGCATTCTGGTTCTAATGTTAGTTACAGAACTGGATGTCATGCCATCAGATGCCATGACACTATACTGCAAAGATAATGATACTATAGCCCTTGCTAAAGAGCCTAGATCCTACCAGATATCCAATTACATAGAGCAACAGAATACGTGACTACCTCAAGTAGAAATACATAGAGGTGCAGAGAGCAAACTCTACATGAGATATAGTTAACCCACTGGTAAGTCACTTAGCTAGCCGAAGACTAAAGCCTGTCTTAAGAAGATGAGATTTGGTATATGGTAGATTGGCTTTATTGCAAGTGGAAGATTGTTGGATGTATGCCATAGAAGTCAATCTTGACTGACGCATATCATATTACTAGGATATGATTTTATACTTAATGGGTACTTATATTACCATTCATATTTTATGTGTCCATGAATCATCCAAGGGATTAATAAGATGATGACATATATTCTCAAAGAGTTAAGAATTTGGGACATGTATCATTGATGATTAATTTTTAAATTTCTTCTGATCATAGAATCATCATGGAGATAGTGATTGATCTAAATAGATCGATGTACGGATCGCTTCGTTCGGAGAGATGAGTCTCGAATCTGTGGTGTAGTGATATTGGAGCAAGAGTGCAGGTGGTTGTTAGAGAATAATTAGCACTGAGCGTGACCAATACAAGAAGTCACATGGATGTCTACTCACTCATTAGTGACTTTCTCAATGTTGTAGTAGTGTGATTGGTCTTTTGACCTGTGGTACTACAGCTGCTCACAGTGAGGCTGTTGGAGTTTGACTACACATAAACATTGAATTAATGAGTCCTTGTAGTGGATGTTGGTGACAGTTGGTCCACTGTTAGAGCAGAATGTATACCTAGATAGAATCTATCGATCCTAGTAGAGGAGATTTAAGAAGCTGAGTCCTTAAGTCTATGGCCATAACAATATGATTGATGAAAAAGAGTTTTCATGAGAATCACATATAGACTCGAGTTAATTGAATCTATCATGTGATCGATGATGAGGTTTGATGATTTATCCATGACTTGTCATCTAGTCGAAACTTACGATAGAGGAGCTGTATCATACATTAATTGTACCTAGAGATTCATCACTTTTTATTCTACTGGGTTGCTACTACATACTGCTGGTGTTACTGATGGATTGTGAGACCCACATGAAGGAAAAATCACCTTTTTTCTTGTAGGATCTTCCAGATCTAATGAGATTTGGGGTGAAATATTTTTTAAAAAAATTATCCTACTTTATTTCAGATCTAAGGTCTATTAGATCTGATTCTTATTATCTGATATTTAATCTAAAATTAAATCTAAAACTTGAGGATTAGAGGAATACCTCTAGGGTACTAAATTACCCAGTAGATGATCGCAGCAACGCCCAAGGTTCTAAAATAGCCATGCAGTCGTCTGGCCTCTATCGATATCCACTCAAGTAGAATCTGGATCATCTTCTCCTCATAAATTTTTACTCCAAAAATTAGATCTAGATTTTATCTGCAAGATCTTCAAAAGATCTTCTGAAGCTGGAGCAGCAGCTTCTCGATAAATCCCTGCAGCCTTCTGATCAGGGAGCCACCACACCTTGGACAAGCACCAGATGGATGCCCAACCACTTGGATGTGAAGAGGGGAGGGAGAGGAGAAGAGGGGGCATGGAGAAGTGGGGGGGTTTCATATTTTTGCTGGGTATTGAGTAGATTTTCTAAACCCTAGGCGCAGACAGGGTATAAATAGACCCTGCTGCACCATGCAGTGCCACATCATTCGACTAATCAAAAAATTTCAATTAATTTTGAAAAAAAATTGATTAGTGGAGTGATGTCATCTGATCATATCAAATAAGAACCCCACCAAACCCTTTTACTATTGGCACCAACACTGGATAAACACAGTGAGATTGGCGCCCAACAGTTTGAGTCGATCAAGGCATAGAGTCCTCATCTCATGGGACTCTATCCTTATCCACTTGGGGCGCACGCCATATCTGATTATGGCACCCACTTTGGAGGTAAAATTAGCAGGTGGACACTCCATAAAAACTCTCCAATGACCTCTTGCCAAGTGGTCTTCAGTCCAAGGTCTATGGGTCAACGTTTGATCGATTCCTAAAACGAAAATGGTAGGTGACAGGAATTAGCAGGTGTTGTTTTAAATTCATCTCATGAATTAAGATAAATCTTTTCTGAGCTGGACTGACTCCAGTTAGACTAAGAAAAACCTTCTCAAGGTTCTCTGGGTGAGTTAAATCATATTTGGCTCAGCCGAGATAGAAAAGATTACATGAGGAGAAAGTTAGGCTCAATCGTGTGCTAGCACGATTTTCTTGAACCTAATTGGATCTAATCCAAATCAATCGAACTGGGCTAGCTCAATTGATGACATCCAGATCCTAACTCTTATTTGTGTGATCCAGTTAGATTCATTTTTGTATGGTAATGAGATATGTCGTGATCTCATCATTGACATCATCGAAACTCCTTTCGATGGATCAGAACTCTTCTGATTCAGACAATTTAGATTGATCGATCATCAATATTATTCTAATTGCTCTCAAAATCCATCAGTGATACCTAGCAGTATATGGTGGCAACCCATCAGAAATGAAAATAAACCTCTCAATGTAGCTACCTGTGTGATTGAGTTCTTCTATCATGAGTTCCGACTGAATTAGGGTTAAGGTGAACTCGTCAAACCCAACATCAGTCATATGAATCGATCGATCGATCCGAGTTTGATGTGAAACCCCAATGAAAAACTCTTTTCTATTATTTCACTCTGCCATGGCCATGGGCTTAAGGACTCGATCTTTCGATCATCATAGGACTACTCTTTTCATCTATTGAGGTTGATAGATCTCATCTTGGTGTAATCTGATTTCTATAATGAATATGCTACAGCCAACATGCACCTCAGAGTTTTGAATGGCTAGGAGATCGAGTTATGATATAGTCAAACTATAACACACTCAAGGTGAATTATCGATGCACCTCAGGTCAAAGAACTAGACACACAGCTGCAGCATCGAGCTAGTCATCGATGAGAAGGTAGACTTCCTTATGACTGCTCGAGGTGGTCATGCTCAGTACTCTCATTCTCAATGAATATCTGTACTCTCCCTCGGTGTCTCCACACCGTAGACTCAAGACACATCTATCCTAAGAAAGCGATCGTACACCAACCTTTCAGATCGATCACCATCCTCGTGATGATCCTATGGTCAGGAGCTGTTTATGAGTTAGTTATGTAAATTCATACCTTAAATTTTCAACTCTTGAAAATATAAATTAACATTTCTACTAACTCAAAGGATGTATCACAGACATAATGTACACAATGTGATAGTAGAATAATCTTTTTATTCATTTATAGTCAAAATTATGAATTTGTCCTTACATTTGTACAGGAATGTGTCAGCCAATCTGGCATCTAGGGCACACATCTAACAAACTCCCACTTGACCTAATGCCAATTGGCTATATATCTAAGTCTCATTTTCTCAAGATGGGCTTCGATCTTCTGCTGGCCTAATGGCTTTGTCAGTGGGTCTGCCACATTATCTGTGGAGTCGACTCTCTTAACCTTGACATAACCCTTTTCGAGATAATTATAGATCAGATGGAATCGCCGCTCGATATGCTTGGACTTCTGATAAGACCTTGGCTCTTTAGCTAGGGCTATGATGCCATTATTATCACAGTAAAGAGGGATGGCATCTGATGACATCACTCCAAGCTCTGCGGCAAACTTCTTGTACCAGAATGTCTCCTTCGTAGCTTCCGATGCAGCAATATACTCTGCCTCCATGGTGGAATCAGCAATTACCGTCTGTTTGAAACTCTTTCAGCTGACTGTACCATCATTGCAAATGAACAGACTCTCAGATGTCGTCTTTCGATCATCTATATTAGACATAAAGTCTGAATCTGTAAATCCCTGAACTTGAAGTTCTCCATTCCCAAAGATTAGAAACATATCCTTAGTCCTTCTCAAGTACTTAAGGATATATTTCACAGAAGTCCAGTGCTCTTCGCTTGGATTCGACTGATATCTACTTGTGACACTCACAGCATGGGCTATATCAGGTCGTGTACATAGCATGGCATACATGAGGCTTCCTATTGCCGAAGCATAAGGGATCTTGCTCATGCATTCAATCTCCTCAGGTGTGCTAGGGCACATCTTCTTAGAGAGATGAATGCCATGTCTAAAAGGTACTAAACCTCTTTTGAAGTTTACCATGCTAAACCTTTTTAGCACCTTCTTTATGTACATCTTCTGTGAAAGTCCTAGCATCCTATTTGGTCTATTTCTATAGACCTTAATACCCAGTATAAAGGATGCTTCTCCTAGATCTTTCATAGAGAACTCTTTAGAAATCCATATTTTGAGTGAGGTCAACATGAAAATATCATTTCCAATTAGGAGGATGTCATCAATGTACAGTATGAGGAAGACAACTGCGCTCCCACTGACCTTCTTGAATACACATGGTTCCTCCTCATTCTTGATGAAATCAAACATTTTGATCACATCATTGAAATGAGTATTTCAGCTTCGAGATGCTTGCTTAAGTCCATAAATGGATCTTTGCAGCTTGCAGACCTTGTGATCATCATCACTGGATGTGAAACCAAGAGGCTGTTCCATATAGATATCTTCCTCAAGATATCCATTTAAGAACGCCGTTTTCACGTCCATCTATCATATTTCATAATCAAAATAGACTGCAACAACAAGCAATGTACGGATGAATTTTAGCATGGCTACGGACGAGAAGGTATCCTGATAGTCAATGGCTTCACGCTGACTATAACCTTTCGCTACGAGCCTAGCCTTGAATGTCTCCACATTCCCATCTGCAGTGAAGATCCATTTACACCTAATAGGTACAATACCTTCAGATGGATCTACTAAAGTCCAGACTTGGTTTGAGTGCAACGAGTCAATTTCTGATCTCATTATCTCTAACCATTTCTCAGAGTCGATATCTGATATCGCCTCGTCATAGGTCTTGGGGTCATCACCATGAGCCCCATTTTTCATGAGGAATATTTTTTCTACATCCTCTTGTATGGTACCTAAGTACCTTTCAGGAGGATAAAAAACCCTAGTCGATCTACGAGGTAGAAGAGGTTGTGTTAGGACTGATTCTAATTGATTTGGTTCCTCAGGTTCTTTAGCTCGTTGCTTTTGGGAGACATTCTCCTTGAGCTTAATTATTCTTTTGATGCCACTATCTTGAATAAACTATTTTTCAAAAAAAATAGCATGTTGATTCACAATCACATTATGGTCTTCTAGAATATAAAAATAGTATCTTAATGACTCTTTAGGATATCCTATGAACCGAGCTCTAAAAGATCTAAACTCTAACTTATCCGCTTGCTGTCTCTTGACATGAGCCAGACAACCTCAAATTCTGAGATGAATCAGACTTGGTTTCTTACCATGCCATATCTCATACGGTGTGGTAGGAATGATTTTAGAGGGAACTCTATTCAATACATATATTGCTGTCATGAGATAATGTCTCCAAAAAAACTCAGGGAGGTCCGTGAAGCTCATCATGGAACGGACCATATCTAATAGGATCCAATTTCTTCATTCTGAAACTCCATTGAGTTGTGGTGTTCCAGGTGGAGTCCATTGAGAAACTATACCATTGTCCTTAAGATAGTCTAGGAACTTCCGACTAAGGTTTCACCTCCTCAATCTGATCGAAGAACCTTAATGGACTTTTCTGTTTGTTTTTCTACCTCATACCTGAATTCTTTGAACTTTTTAAAGGCTTTAGACTTGTGTTTCATTAGAAACACATACCCGTACCTAGACATATCATCGATAAAGGTAATGAAGTAGATATAGTTGCCTCTAACCGGCACATCAAATGGGCCGCACACATCCATATGTACTAGGGCAAGTAGGTCTATGGCCCTTTTTTCATGTCCCACAAAAGAGAGCTTGGTCATTTTGCCTTGAAGGTATGATTCACAAACTGGATATGACTCGAAAGTCAATGGACTCAATAGCCTGGATTTTTTAAATTTGTTAACCCTGTCTTCCGCTATATGACCTAGCCTTAGGTGCCACAGATACCTATCATTTAAACTATCTTTAGGTCTTTTAATTTCTATGGCATTCATATTTTTTTTGATATTAAATACAGATACATCAATATGTAGCTGATAAAGATCATTAATAAGAAAACCATTTGCAACTTTATTATTTTCATAAAATATGTTACAATGGTTCTTATGAAAGCTCATCACATAGCCTTCTTGCGCTAAACATGAAACATAAATCAAATTCCTGCTTGCTGCAGGCACATAATAACAGTCTCTAAGAACTAAATCTAATCCTAACGGTAATCGCAGAGGGTAGGTTCCCACGACCACAGCAATAACTCTTGCTCCATTCCCGACGCATAGGATCATATCCCCATCCCTCAGCCTCCTGCTCTCCTCAAGACCCTACATAGAAGTGTACAAATGAGTGCTAGAACCAAAGTCAAGTACCCAATTGGATGCAAAGAAAACTGTAAGATTAGATTCTATAATGAGCATACCTCTAGAAGGACCATCCTTCTTGTTCTTCATGATGGCCAGGTACTGAGGACAGTTCTATTTTCAATGGCTGTCTGAATTGTAGTAGAAATATTTTTCTTTTTCAGCAGCCTTCTTCTTCGGTTCCATCTTCTTTCTTTTTCCATCCATCTTCTGCTTCTTCACAAACTTTTTTTTTTTTCAAAAGACTTTCTCTTAGAAGAAGTCCGCTCCATAGTAAGGACTGAGCCTTTTGAACCCTTCAAAGAAAGCTCAACCGTAACCAACATGTTCATTAACTCAGCCAAGGTACACTGCATCTTATGCATATGAAAGTTCATGATGAACTGACCATATGCATCAGACAAGGATTGAAGGATCACATCAATCTGAAAATCTCTGTCTAAGATGACACCAAGCTTCTCAAGCTCTTCAAGCTCTTTGATCATTGACAAACAATGATCTTAGACTAACTGCCCATCACATATTTTAGTCTTAAAAAATCTTTGGCAGACTTGATACATGGCTGCGCGACTTTGTTCACCAAACAACTCTTGTAGGTGATCCAACATTTGGCGGATAGTCATAATGTTCTCATGCTGGCGTTGCAAGTCATCAGACATGGCACCCAACATGTAGTACCTAGCTTTGTTATCATCATCCATCCACTTTTTTAGAGATGCTCTTTGTTCAATAGTCGAACGTGCTAGTATGACAGGTGGGTCCTGATGTTGAAAAATATATCCCAAAAGCCAATCGTCAAGCTGTTGACGGTTGAGCAACCAAGTATTATAATTGATTTGTTAATAAATAAAATATATTTGGCATCTTCATCATAAGCTTTCATCTTCTAATGAACTCCGTTGTTATGATGAAGTCCTTAGAACTATTTAAATTCGATAAAGAGAGGATTTATCGATTAGTCCTTAAAATTGTTCACGACCAAATGATAAGCTGTTAATAAGGATGACAGCTTCTATCGAGCATAGGTCGCTGTAGGCCATATGGGTTGGTTGTCCTCTTAACCAAGGAGTGTGGAGACACTGGTATGGCATACAGGTGAGATATAAAGATACATCGTCATTGAATGTGACCAACTCCAGAGCATTCTGCTGTCGAGAATGTCTCTGATGGGATATAGGTATAAGTGTCCCTTAGACCTGAGATCGCTTTAGTGACTTGCAAGCAACTCACTGTGCTTTGGTACTGGACTAACTAAATTTTTAATTCAGAGATGGAAGGCTTCTAGGCACAGTCAAGTACTTGCAAAGTCAGAGTGTGATCGAGATGGGATTGACCACTCCAAGAGTTGGAGAAGAATGAGTCACTGTATTTCAATTTAGCAAAACCTTGGCCAGGGTAATCCATCAGATGGATTTGATATTTTGAAATACAATGTGGACAACCTGATCAGAGTTGATAGTTGAACTCTGAGATGTCTTATGATCATTTTGGTCAAGGGGATGAATTATATGGAAACTATATGCGCATGGGTTCTAAGGATGTTGTTCTACACATTCGACCTATTCGATCGTCGGGTGCCATTGCTAGATGGTCACTTCGATTGGTATAAAAATTTATTCCTGTACTACCGACTTAGGTTCGGACCTATGAGGTCACACATATTAGATTTCATGATCCGATCAGATGGTTGATCAACGATTAAGAATCGTTCTAGGGTTAAATGATCAATATGATTGACATTTAACCTAGTACAAGTGTTGTAGGAGGATCGATTAGCAATTTGATTACTAATTGGCTTAATTTGATTAAGAAAATAGGTTGAGATTAAGTCTAATTAAATATGATTTAATTAGATTTAGTTTGAGCTTAATTGGATCAAGTCCAATTGGTTTATTAGATAAGCCAAGTGCAAGGAAAAAACTAGTCCTAGTTCAATTAGGACTTAGGTCAACCTAATTTCTAATTTGATTAAAAAATTAAATCAGATTTAAATCTAATTTAATCTGATTAAATTAGGTTTTTAATTAGATTAAGATCTATTTTAATTAGATTGATCTAATTTTGATTTGATTTGGTTTGAGAAATCAAATTAAAACAAGTCATGAGTTAGAATCCTAGTAAGACTAGGATTCCACCTTGCGCCACATAAGCCCCCCCCACGTCCTCTCTCTTATTCCACGCCAATCCCTTCTTATTTTGTGTGACAAAAGCCCTCTCCCAGGTCTGTCCCACGTTCACAAAAGGTTTTCTCTCTTCTTTCTTACGTGGAAGGTGGTTTGGATCAAATCAAAGAGGAATAAGTTTGGATTTCGAATTCTATGAGATAGAGTTTTAGAAATCCAAAACTCTTTCAATTTTGCACCGAATTTATCCAAATTTTTTTTGAAATTTTTATGACTTTTAGGGTACATATTGTGCACCCTTTTCTGATAGTCCATGTATGAAAATAAGGAGGAGGTGCTCAAGAGTTGGACGCCCCTTATCTTGCCATGTTTGGATAAGTCTTGACTAGGTATTTGACCTAGACAAGGACTCTATCATATCTCTCTCTATAAAATGAGTTTCTTCATAAAATTTTTGAAGAAGATAGAGATTTGAGAGAGAAAGATCTTTGAGTTATGGAGATATAATAGACACAAGATAGGATGTTTAGAGAGAGAAATGAGAAGAAGAAGAGGGTCTTCTTCTAGGGTTGTTTGTTTTCATCTCTTTCCTTCCTCCATCTTGAGTTTTCTGAGAACATCTCAGATCTGAAACTCCTCCTCCTACTTTTCATCTTTGGAAGAGCCCAAATCAGGAAGAAGGAGGCACCTGATCAACCATCAAAGAAGGATCAGTGCAGTACTAGCATACTGTGCTGATTTTTTAAAGCAGGACTTCTGGTCGAGATTCATGGGCTCGTGTGGATGACTCTTAAAGGCCGGATGCATGTGCAGCTTGCAACATCATCCTCAAGCTCGGATCAGTGAGGTTAGAATGTCTAACTTACAAGGTAATAGATCTGATCTATTGTTTAATACATACATTAGATGTAGTATAGAAACATGTTGATATGATCAACATGTAGTTCATGCTATATATATTTTAATTTTTGATTTAATGCTATCTAATAATCATATAATAAGATCTTAGATCTAAGAATTTTCTAATTTTAAAAAATAAATTTTGATTTATTTTAGTCTTCCACTACATGATCTTGAAAAAGTTTCAAGATCTAACCCTGAAACCCTAGATCTGGTTCCTTCAATTGGTATCAGAGCCTAGATTTTTCATTACATGATTATTTATACATGCTTAGATTATTTCTTAAATTAGATTTAATTTATAATCTAATTATTAAATCTGAAATTAAAATTTTAGATCAATCACGAACTGCAAGGTTGTCCTGCTGTAAGGTTTACCCCTTACAGTGCAAAGGTTGTCCTAGTTCGTGTAGATCTGTCTTTAATCATAAATTTGTTAGATATTATCTAGATTAAATTTATGATTTATTAAATTTAAAAGATATTTAAATTTAAAATAAAATCTCTTTGTTAATAATTTTTGTGTAAAAAAATTATTTAAAGTTAAAATTGTTTCAATTACATGAACCTGTTTAGATTAGATCTAAAGTAGTTTCATATTTATTTCACTTGCATCTTGATTATGAATCAAACATGCAATATGATTGGTAGAATCATATTATAAAATTATTTTACAAATATGAAAATTATTTTTTAAAAAGCCGAACCCAACCCTCAGTCCAAAACTTAATTGAGAATTAAGAAGTTATTTTGATTAGATTCTAGGATTGTGAATTGAAGAACCTAAGACACAAACCATAATACATTGAGTTAATGGGTTAGTGAGAATTAGGTCCATTAATTGGGTTAGACCTATGGTTAGATTAAAGATGGACTTAATTAGAGAATTGACTAAATCTAATCAATTATTGTCTTAGATTAGGTCAAGGATTTTCTAGATCAATTACAATAGTTGTAGTTGGTCAAGTCCATGTCTTTAACGAAAACCAAATGGACTTGATTCTTGGCTAAGTGATCTAGCATGAACTGTTAGGTTGATCTAATCGAAACTAATTAAACCAGTTGGTGTCTAAAGTAAACCAGACCGGTGGTTTTTAATTGGGAACCCGCTTACCTGGCCATTTCTGATGGTGTCTAAGGCAAGCTTTGGCCGACCCTCCCACTGATCGAACTTATCTGGCCTCTTGGTGAGATTATATTTTGATCGAATCACTTGACTATTCGAGCTGACCCATGTCAGCTAGGTAAATCAGTGTGACTGATTTAAGTGCTCCTAGACCAGCCCTTTTAATGGTCTCCCTTAAGCTGACTTGGTGAAGCCAGTGGGAAGATCATGATACGCTGGTTCATCTGACCTCATCCTCTAAATCATTTAAATCCTCTAAAATTATTAGGTCCTTAAAATGATAAAGTTATGAAGATAACTAAGTCATAGCCTCCCATTAAGGTGTTTGATAATGAATCCATTAACTCAATAATCATTGCAGACCCAAAGGCCTGGTGATTGTTGACTATGGGTCTGCTGATTGTTGACTAATGGAATTATCACTCATCATATGATGACTTGGAAGGGTCTCTCTAATGGTGGTTAGGTGAGCCAACCAAAGTTGGGCTTAATCATTTGTTGGTTAGATGCACCAAGTATGGTCATATTAATGGTTGGACCTAACCAGATCTTTACAGTGGAGGCCAAAGCCTACTGATTAGGTTTCTGGGGCAAAATTAAAATTACTAAAAATTATTTAGAGAAATAATTGGTTATGAACATATCCTTAAATGTATATGGGTTGGCCAACCAAAGTTGAGCTTGTGTGCAGTTTAAGTGGATTCTAGTACCCACTAAAGAATTAGGGTAATTCCTCAAATTGGAGATAGAGGCTACCAATTTGAATAAAATAATGAGAGAAATCTTTTGATTAAAGTCCAAATTTGTAGGTTTAATGAATCAATTACTAATTAGGTTATGATTCTCCTTTGTGCAAATATAGCCACTTCCCTATCGCTTCGATCATTGTTGGACAATGATAAGTTGGTGGGACCCAACTTCGGTAGCTGGTACCGAAAGTTGAAGATAGTCCTGGAGCATGAACGGATCCTATATGTGATAATGGATCCTGCACCTGAGGAACCAGCTGTCAATGTACGTGAAACAGTCAGAGACACTTACCAGAAGTGGCTCAGTGATCGGATCACGGTGCGCTGTATCATGCTGGCTGCCATGAGTGATGAGTTTAGTCACAGATTCGAGACGGCTCAGCCAAAGGACATGCTTCAAATGTTGGAGGATGCTTTTGGCACACCCGATGACATGGAGAGGCACAAGACTAGTTGTGCCATCTTCAACGCCAAAATGCGGGATGGTGCCTCTGTCATTGATCATGTATTGTACATGATCGAGCTGATGGAACGATTGAGCAAGCTCGGCTTTTTCTTGCATGAGTAGCTTGGGAAAGATGCAATACTGAACTCGCTGCCCAAGTCTTATCTCCCATTCCTCACTCATTATAGAATGACAAAGCCTAAAGTAAACTACCATGGATTACTGGGGTTGCTTCAGAACTTTGAGAAGGATCACCAACTCCACAAGGAGTCGGTGAACTTAGTGGGAGGTTCATCTTCTGGTTCTCGACCCTTTAAAAAGAAAAGAAGAACAAGAAGAAAAAAATAAAGAAGATGCAAATTCAGGCTGGGACATCAGTGTAGGGCCAGACTAGAAAGATCAAGCTCGATAAAAGTCTATTCTACTGGCAAGCACCCTAGATTAGATAGTGTGTTAGATATCTACTTATGGCACTGTAGGCTAGTTCATATAAACAAGAACAGAATAAACGGGTTGACTCAAAAAAAAATTCTCGAAGTCAGTGATTGTGAATTACTTCCAACCTGTGAGTCCTGTCTTCTTGATAAAATGATCAAGTTACCTTTTACTGAAAAAGGTGAGAGAGCTACTGAGCTCTTGAGCCTAGTACATACTGATGTATGCGGGCCCATGAGCACAAGTGCTAGAGGTAGATATTTCTACTTCATAACTTTCACAGATGACCTATCCAGATATAGATATGTCTATCTGATGAAACATAAGTCGGATTCATTTGAAATGTTCAAATGATTCCGAAGTGAAGTAGAAAAACAAACTGGAAAGAGTATTAAAACTCTTCGATCTGATCAGAGAGAAGAATACCTTTCTAGTGAGTTTCTCACATATCTAGGAGAGAATGAGATTCTCTCCCAATGGACTCTTCCAGGAACACCACAGCATAATGGTGTGTCTGAAAGGAGGAATCAAACTCTATTAGACATAGTCCGATCCATGATGGGTTTTACTAGTTTGCCGATATCCTTCTAGGGATATGCACTCAAATTGACCTGTTATTTATTAAATAGGGTTCCAAGTAAGTCTGTAATTAAGACTCCATATGAGATATGGATAGGGCATAAGCCAGCACTTTCACATCTTAGGGTCTGGAGGTGTCCGGCCTATGTTAAACGATTAGTCATAGACAAACTTGGACCTAGGTCTGACAAATGCACATTCATTAGGTACCCCAAAGAGATGAAAGGATATTTTTTTCTATCATGCTGATGAACAAAAGGTGTTCGTCAGCCTTAAGGCAATCTTTTTAGAAAAGGAGTTCCTTGGTGAAGAAACTATTGCCTTTAAGGTTGAACTTGATGATGTTCAACAGGTAGAAGGACCGACACCAATAGCTGAACTTGAGTCAGATTTGATTGGATCAGATCCGGAGCTCAAAGTACCTGCACCATTAAGACGATCCGATAGAGTACCGCATCAGTCGGACAGATACTACGGTTTCTTGATCCGGGATGGTGATCCCATCAAACTCGATGAGAACGATGAGGATCCAATCACCTATATGGATGCAATGCAGTGACCTGATTCCGAGAAGTGGTTTGAAGCTATGAAATATGAAATAGAGTCCATGAAGGTCAACGATGTATGGACATTGGTTGACCCACCTAAAGGGTGTTGCTCCTAGATTGATTTTGATGATTACAAAGCAGATTGAAGGGATACAATCAATTGAAAAAGTACTTATGCTCTTCAAGGGTAAAATCGTAATTTCACTAAAATCCTGATTTGATAGTACCATTTGGTAGAACAAATGATTTGAAATCTATTGGTGAAAATTTCATTGTGTTTGGACTAATATTTTTGAAGTTATGAAGGTTTGAAGTGCATGAGTCGACTCATGAGTCAACTCATGGCACTATGAGCTGAATGGCACGAAAAAAATTCCCATGGCACGCTGGATTTTTGGCTTGGCACGACCTGTGAGTCGACTCATGAGTCGACCCACAAGGCATGAGTCGACTCATGAGTCGACCTCTGCTGATTTGAGCCGAAAAATCCAGAAATCAGATCTTCTGGTCTGTTGCAACAGAAGTCGACTCATGAGTCGACTCCTGAAGCATGAGTCGACTCATGAGTCGACCCCTGCGACGGGAAATGTCAGCAACGGCTATTTTTTTTGCCCATTTTAATTGCCATTTATGCTTCCTAAAAATCCTCTAACGGCTCTTTATCTGCCTAAATTGTTTTCTCTTGCTTCTAATGCTACAAAATGTTTTAAATGATGAAAGAAATTGCAGATTAAATAGCGGATCAAACGAGAAGAGAAAAGAGAGGAAAAAGAGAAGAACAGAAGAGAGGATCCGAAATTTGCAAGAAAAAGCCTGAGATCAACGAAATATCCATAGAGAAAAAGAGAGAGGATCCACAATATACCAGAGAGATTGTGAAAGAGAAAAGGAAGATCTTTCAAGGAGAGAATTCTTCACGCCTATCGTTTCAACCTTGATCTAGAGATCGTTCAAAGCTTTCAAGAGATCTTCAATCAACAATCAACCTCTTCTCAAGCGTTCAACCGTTCATTCATCTTGAGAAAATCTGAAAAAGGGGTTCTTTATTTGAGTAAAGTTTTTATTGTTATATTTGCTCATTTAAGGAGCTGTTTTTGTATTCATCTGTGCTCTAAATATTCTTACTCTTTGTGAGTTTTTGCTCTTATTTTTGGAGGATTTCCAAAACAAGGAAAGGTTGATCCGAACCTGAAATCGGAGTGTTTTGGGTTGGCTTGTACCCGGGAAACAAGTGTTCTAGCTTGGGATAGCTAGGGTCGGAGTTTCCGACGTCCTGTATTCTAGCTTGGGATAGCTAGTGTCGGAGTTTCCGACGTTTTGTATTCGGGTTGAATACAAAGGATAGTGGATTAAAATTCCCAAGTGGGATCTTGGGGAGTGGACGTAGGTGCAAGGTTAGCACCGAACCACTATAAATCCTTGTGTTTGTGGTGTGCTTTATCGCTTTATCTTATTTCTTTATTATATCCTTGCAATACTGCTTTAGTTAATTAATATTGATTTAAAGCCATTGTTTTGTTCTTCATAAGTCATTTGTTGGGCTTAAAATTTTTAGAAACCCAATTCACCCCCCCTCTTGGGTTGCATAGCTGGGCAACAAGTGGTATCAGAGCCAGTGCTCTAGCCCTTCTTTGATCTAACAATCAAAGAGCCAAAGATCTATGGCAACCCATGTTGGAACTTCTCTAGCTGAGGGGCAATCAACAAACCGACCTCCACTTTTCAATGGGTCTAATTACACCTATTGGAAAGCTCGGATGAAGATTTTCATACAAGCACTCGACTATGATATGTGGAGTATCATAGTGAATGGTCCTCACACACCCACCAAGATTATAGATGGTGAGGAGTCAACCAAACCCGAGAAAGAATGGGATGAGGTTGACAAGAAATTGGCACAATTAAATGCCAAAGCTATGAATGTTCTTTATTGTGCACTAGATGCTAGTGAATTTAATCGCATTTCTACTTGTGCATCTGCTAAAGAAATATGGAATAGGTTAGAAGTCACCCATGAGGGAACAAATCAAGTAAAAGAGTCTAAAATAAACATGCTTGTACATAAATATGAATTGTTCAAAATAGAGCATGATGAGTCCATAACTGCTATGTTTACTCGTTTTACTGATATAATCAATGGTTTAAAGAGTCTTGGCAAATCTTATACTAACAGTGAACTTGTAAGGAAGATTCTCAGGTCACTGCCAAGAACTTGGGAAGCCAAGGTGACTGCCATCCAAGAAGCAAAGGACTTGAACACTCTACCTCTAGAAGAGCTTCTTGGATCCTTGATGACTCATGAACTTAGCATGATGCAACATCAAGAGGATGAAATCAAAAAGAAAAGAACCATTGCCCTCAAATCCACAACTTCACCTGATTATGAAACAGATGACTCTGAAGATGAAGATCAGGATGAGGAGATGGCTCTCATCACCCGGAAATTCAAGAAGTTTCTAAGAAAAAGGAAACAGGGGATGAGAAAGAAATTTACAAAAGGGGATCAAAGCATAGAAAAGGAGAAAGATCAAACCCCTATATGCTACGAGTGCAAGAAGCCAGGACATTTCAGATCCGAATGTCCTCAATTGAAGAAAGGTCCAAAGAAATTCAAAAAGAAGGCAATGATGGCGACCTGGAGTGCGAGTGATGACTCAAGCTCCGACGAGGAAACCTCAACCGAACAAGCCAATCTGTGCCTGATGGCACATGAAAATGAGGTAACTTCTGAATCCACTAGTGAATTTACTTTTGAAGAATTGCATGAAGCTTTTTATGATTTAATTGATGAATTAAAGAAACTAGGGAAGAAAAACAAAGAGCTGAAATTGAAAAATCAGTCCTTAGTGAAACAAGCTGAAATTCTTTCAATTGAAAAATTCACATTGATTCAAGAAAATCAAAACTTTAAGGATGAAATTAGCAGACTGAAATCTATAGTAGATAAGTTCACCTTAAGTTCAAACAAGCTAAATATGATCCTTGATAATCAGAAAGCTATATATGATAAGGCTGGACTTGGTTATAAACCCCTGAAGAAACAAAAATTTTTGAAGGATATTTATGCAAATTATTCAAGCAAAAAGCCTACAAATATTACTTGTTTTAAATGTGGAAGAATAGGACATAAATCATACACATGTCTTATTAACAAATATGCAAACACAAAGAAAATATGGGTTCCAAAAGGAACCATTCTGACTAACCTGAAAGGACCCAAGAAAGCTTGGGTACCTAAGACAGAAACTTGATCTGTGCTTGCAGGTGTGTCTAGCATCCCAAGAAGGAAACAGGAAATGGTATCTTGACAGCGGATGCTCGAGACACATGACTGGTGATGAATCACAATTCATCACGTTTGATGCTAAGGATGGAGGGATGGTCACCTTTGGAGATAATGGCAAAGGAAAGATCATCGGGATAGGTAACATTGGTATCACTCCCTCCAAATACATTGAGAATGTTTTACTTGTTAAAGGTTTAAAGCATAACTTACTTAGCATTAGTCAATTCTGTGATAAAGGGTATAAAGTAAGTTTTGAATCATCTGTATGCATTGTGACGAGTCCTATTAACGATGGCATTAAATTTATAGGACATAGGCATGGCAATGTTTATATGGTAGACTTGAATGATTTAACTAAATTAGACATGCAATGCCTAGTTTCCTTAAATGCTAAAATAAATGAGACTAGTTGGCTGTGGCATCGTAGACTTGCACATATTAGCATGCATTTTCTTTCAAAATTAATCAAAAAGGATTTAGTTCTCGGTTTGTCAAAATTGAATTTTGAAAAGGATAGAATTTGTGATGCATGCCAATTAGGTAAACAAACTAGAGTATCATTTAAATCCAAAAACACTATTTCAACTTCTAGACCTTTAGAGCTCTTACATATGGATTTATTTGGACCAACTAAAACCACTAGTCTAGGAGGAAAACGATATGGATTTGTAATAATTGATGATTACTCTCGTTTTACTTGGGTTTTCTTTTTAGCTCACAAAAATGAAACTTTTCAAATTTTCACGAAATTTCATCGAAAAGTCACTAATGAAAAAGGGTTTTCAATTCAAAATATTAGAAGTGATCATGGAACAGAATTTGAAAATCATGACTTTGAAAATTTTTGTGATGAAAATGGAATTGGCCACAACTTCTCTGCTCCTAGGACACCCCAACAAAATGGGGTAGTTGAAAGGAAAAATAGAACCTTAGAAGAAATGGCCCGTACCATGCTCTGTGAAAGCAACCTTCCAAAATATTTTTGGGCAGAAGCTATTAACACAGCATGTTACATTTTAAATCGTGGTTTAATAAGATAATTTTTAAAGAAAACCCCCTATGAACTTTGGAAAGGAAGAAAACCAAATATTGCCTATTTTCATGTTTTTGGTTGCCGATGTTTTGTATTAAATAATGGCAAAGAAAAACTTGGTAAATTTGATGCAAAATCAGATGAAGCAATCCTTCTAGGTTACTCCTCCACTAGTAAAGCATTTAGAGTGTTCAACAAAAGAACCTTAGTAGTTGAGGAGTCCATACATGTTGTCTTTGATGAATCTAACGATCTTCCTTCAAGGAAGAATAAGGGTGTTGATGATGCAGATCCACTAATAGAAGGTATGAAGGAGATAACTCTAAAAGATTTAGCAACTCCAGAAGACAAGGATCAAGAAGATGAACAAAATGAGAAAGGTGAAGAAATTCAAGAACAACCTCAAGGTACAAATGACTTACCCAAGGAATGGAGGTATGTTCACAACCACCCTAAGGAATTAATTATCGGTGATCCTATGCATGGGGTAAAAACACGTTCTTCACTTAGAGATGTACTTAATCATTGTGCTTTTGTATCTCAACTTGAACCTAAAACTTTTGAAGAAGCTGAAAATGATCATAACTGGATTCATGCTATGCAAGAAGAACTCAGTCAATTTGAAAGAAATAATGTTTGGACCTTAGTGAAAAGACCTAAAGATTATTCAATAATTGGCACAAAATGGGTCTTTAGAAACAAGTTAGATGAGCATGGAAATGTAATTAGAAATAAAGCAAGACTGGTTGCTAAGGGATATAATCAAGAAGAAGGAATTGATTTTGATGAAACCTTTGCACCTGTTGCTAGATTAGAAGCCATTAGACTTCTACTTGCTTATGCTTGCTTTATGAAATTCAAACTATTTCAAATGGATGTTAAAAGTGCATTTTTAAATGGATATATTTCTGAAGAAGTATATGTAGAACAACCCCCAGGATTTGAAAATCATGCTTTTCCCAATCATGTCTTCAGATTAAATAAAGCTTTATATGGTCTAAAACAAGCACCTAGAGCATGGTATGAAAGGCTAAGCAAATTTCTACTAAATAATGGTTTCTCAAGAGGCAATGTAGACACAACCCTATTTATTAGAAGAAACCAAAATGATATGCTAATTATACAAATTTATGTTGATGACATAATTTTTGGGTCTACTAATGAATCCCTTTGTCAAGACTTTGCTAAGCTTATGCAGGGAGAGTTCGAGATGAGCATGATGGGAGAACTCACTTTCTTCCTCGAACTCCAAATCAAACAATCAAAAGAGGGAATCTCCATCACCCAAAGCAAGTACACCAAGGAACTACTCAAAAGATTTGGAATGGAGAACTGCAAACCAATTGGCACACCAATGAGTCCCTCATGTAAGCTTGACAAGGATGATGAAGGTAAAAGCGTAGACTTAAAATACTATAGAGGTATGATTGGCTCATTATTATATTTAACTGCAAGTAGGCCTGATATCATGTTTAGTGTTTGCTTATGTGCAAGATATCAATCTAATCCTAAGGAATCTCATTTGAATGCTGTTAAAAGAATCCTTAGATACTTAAATGGTACACAAACTATAGGGTTATGGTACTCGAAGGACTCACAAATTAATTTGTTAGGATATTCTGATGCTGATTTTGCTGGATGTAAATTAGATAGAAAAAGCACAAGTGGAACTTGCCAATTTCTTGGAGTTAACCTAATCTCATGGTTTAGCAAGAAACAAAATTCGGTGGCACTGTCTACGGCTGAGGCCGAATACATTGCAGCCGGAAGTTGTTGTGCTCAAATCCTGTGGATTAAGCAACAACTCGAAGATTTTGGAATCAAAATTAATGAAACACCAATAAAATGTGATAATACAAGTGCTATAAATCTATCTAAAAATCCAATACAACATTCAAGATCTAAACATATTGAAATAAGACATCATTTTATAAGAGAACATGTTCAAAACAAAAATATAATTCTTGAATATGTTTGCACTGAAAATCAATTAGCTGATATCTTTACAAAGGCCCTTAGTGAGGAAAGATTCTGTGAAATTAGGAGAAATCTAGGAATTCTAGATCCATTTGTCTGAAATTTCTCAATTTCCAAAGAATAGATGTCAAAATCTCTTAGAGCTCAATTTTCAACATCTATCCTGGTCCCAAAAGCTCAGGTTTATCACTCTAAAAACTTATCATTGAGCAAAATTCTTTCTCCCAAAATTTTGAATTTTTCTGGAATTTATTTGCATTTTTCCTGATTTTCTGAACTTCATGAGTCGACCCCCATGAGTCGACTCAATGGCAAACTTGTAAATCCCACCAACTTCCATCGGGTTCATTATTTTTAAAACGGAAAATTTTGTTTATGAGACGACTCATCTTCTCATCGTCTTCCTTCCGAAAGCCGTCCCCTCCAAAACTTCTGTTTTGCTCCAAATCCAAGGAACAATTCTGAGGCAATTCTCCCTCCTCCTCTCCACCAAAAATCGCCTCCTTGAAAAGGATTTTTCTGTGCTTTCTCGCAGTGTTAGGCGCGGGTGGAACGTGCCCTAGAAATTCAAAATCCACTTCTTTTCTCCACCAAAATTCTTCTTTACTCTTTTGTGATCCCTCCTCCACTGAATTCAAGTCTTCTTGTCTGCTACCTTATTGGATATGGCTCCAAAGATGAAACTTCCCCAAAGAAGGAAATCAATCCGAGAGCCTGAGGAAATTGTCCGAAAGAAAAGGCATGCTCAGTCTTCCACTGTTCCCAATCCAGTTTCAGTACCTGCTCAAGGTCCCTCTCAACCCTCCATAAGCCCCAGTGTAAATCTTCTTTCTGATAGAAAAGTAAAAACCGGGAAAAATATAGATTTTCGGTTCTTTGAGAAAGAAGGCTTTACTTTTGCTACCAAGATCAAAAATCAAGGATGGGAACTTTATTGCTCTCTTAAGGAAGTCACCTATGTTGATCTAGTCAGAGAGTTCTACCAGAACCTAAATTATGGAAACGGGTCTGTGACTTCAACTGTAAAGGAGATTGACATCTGTTTGGATTCTAGGATATTGGGAGAGATACTTCAGTTGCCTAGTGAAGGATGCTCATATATGAAACTCCCAATTAAAGAAGAAGGGATCAGAATTATCTTAGGAGAAGATTTTTTAGGAAGTTTAAACAGATTGGAAGCAAAGCTACTGTCCATTGAGATGAGGGTCCTGTATCAGATTGTGACAAAACTATTCTTTCCTAGGAGTGGTAGACATGACTTACTATCTGGCAGAGATGTATGTGTCATGTTTCATATCATCACTCAGACCCCCTTAAATCTCCCTACACTTATGATAGAGGCCATGAGAGAAACTTTGAACAGATCCAAGGCACACTTGCCTTATGGTATGGCCCTTACTAGAGTTTTTAGGAGGTTTGGAGTTAGCTGTGAGGGGGAGACACCTACCAAGCTCTCACATGTGGACACTTTCAACCAACACAGCCTACACCGAATGGGAATTACAAAGACTGTTGGTGGTTGGATCAAGGGCTCTGAAGAAAGAGCTGAGGAGAGAGCTGAGGAAAGAGCTGAAGACAGAACTGAAGGCAGAGTAGAAGAAGAAGGTCCATCTTCTCCTGTACATGATTTCAGGGCAGCTTCACCAGATACCCAGTTCATTCATGATACTGAGGCTGGCCCTTCTGAGTTTACTAGGATGCCCACACCAGTGTATCAGCCAGAGAGCAGAGCACCTCATTCAGAGTTCAGACTGGCTGACGATCAGATCGAGCATATATCTCAGCGTGTGGCTTCTTTGTTGTCTAGCCAGTGGAGTAGTACTTCTTTTGCACCTGGAGCTACTTCTTCTGATCAGACCATTACTCCCCACATCTCCACTATATTTCAGATGATTTCAGATCAGTCCGTCAGGATACAGCAGCTTGAGGATACAGTCTGGAGACTTACTGGCAGAGTTCTTGACTTGCAGGGGCAAGTCCTTGCATTGGCCCATCCCCAGCCACAGGAGTCTACCATTGAGGTCACAGACCTCACTGCAGAGGCTGGAAGGCTCAGAGGAGCATTAGAAGGTGGATATGAGCTACTGAGGAAAGAGATCAGAGGATCGAGTGAGCATGCTACCACCCAGTTCACTGCTCTACTTCAATCTGTTTCCAGAGCACTGAACGTACTTGATTCTATCAGACTCATGATATCAGCCCTAGTATCTCAGCATTCTCAGCCACCTAGTTCATCTCGTTCTCCTGCTCGTGCCATCACCTCCACTCGTGGCAGAGGCAGACGGGGTAGAGGACGCACTTCTGATCCATCATCCCCTCACCCTATATCTGATGACTCTGATCATTGACTTATCTAGATCTTAGGAGTTAGTATCTTGTTCTAGGATCTATACCTTGGGGCCATGTATTGACATTTAGCTGGTTGAATTCTATGTATTGAAACAATTATGATTTTAATGGAATCATCTTTTACCTATATTTCTACCTCTTTGTAATGATTATATTTTGGTTATATTTCAATCTCTGATACATCAATTGAAATATTATCTTCACCTTGTTGTTGTTTGCTATTGATAATTGCTATATTAAGGGGGAGCAAACATCTGTGAAAAACTCTAAAGAGGAAGAAATTAAAGAATATTTTCAGAAAAGGAAAAGAAAGAGTTAACTATGTTTGATGATGTCAAAAAGGGAGAGAAATTAAAATTAAACAAAAATTGAAATTAGACAAAAAGCAAAACCCTAAATTATGAGAAAAAGGGGGAGAAATTAAATTAAAACAAATATTGAAGAAATTAAACAAATATTAGAGAAATTAGACAAAAACAAGGATTGAAAGATTAAACAAAACTTTGAGAAATTTTGGTATCGAAATTTGGTATCAGACAGAGAAATTTGGTATCAGACAGAACTTTAATCCATCAAAAGCAAAATCATGAGTACAATGCAAATAAGTATTTTTTTTATATATATGCTCTGATATTCAAACTTGCTTTTGAAATTTTACTCACCTTGAGACATCAATAAGAAATTTGTTTTACTCTGATTCATCCTACAATTTCTTTCAACTTGATCTGATACATGATAACATTTGATCCGATACAGTGTGAAGGTTTCTCTAAAATATTATAACATTTGCTCGGATACTGAATGAAATTTTCTCTGATACATTAAAAAAAAAAAAATTTTTTTTTGCCCTGATACATTATAAAATCTTTTCTGATATCATTGTAAAAATTATTTTTGCTCTGATACATAGAAAAAGTTATTTATCTTCTCTTGCTCTGAAATATCTTGAACTCAAAATGATCTAATACCCTTTTCAAATCTTTAAGAAAATGGACAAACTATTTTTGCATTTATATTACATGCCAAAAGAATCATACTCTTTTCAAGCATATACACCCATAATGGATTCTTTTGAAATTAATGCATTAACATAAATATTTTTGTTCATATGTTTTGTCATCATCAAAAAGGGGGAGATTGTTGCTCCTAGATTGATTTTGATGATTACAAAGCAGATTGAAGGGATACAATCAATTGAAAAAGTCCTTATGCTCTTCAAGGGCAAAATTGTAATTTCACTAAAATCCTGATTTGATAGTACCATTTGGTAGAACAAATGATTTGAAATCTATTGGTGAAAATTTCATTGTGTTTGGACTAATATTTTTGAAGTTATGAAGGTTTGAAGTGCATGAGTCGACTCATGAGTCAACTCATGGCACTATGAGCTGAATGGCACGAAAAAAATTCCCATGGCACGCTGGATTTTTGGCTTGGCACGACCTGTGAGTCGACTCATGAGTCGACCCACAAGGCATGAGTCGACTCATGAGTCGACCTCTGCTGATTTGAGCCGAAAAATCCAGAAATCAGATCTTCTGGTCTGTTGCAACAGAAGTCGACTCATGAGTCGACTCCTGAAGCATGAGTCGACTCATGAGTCGACCCCTGCGACGGGAAATGTCAGCAACGGCTATTTTTTTTGCCCATTTTAATTGCCATTTATGCTTCCTAAAAATCCTCTAACGGCTCTTTATCTGCCTAAATTATTTTCTCTTGCTTCTAATGCTACAAAATGCTTTAAATGATGAAAGAAATTGCAGATTAAATAGCGGATCAAACGAGAAGAGAAAAGAGAGGAAAAAGAGAAGAACAGAAGAGAGGATCCGAAATTTGCAAGAAAAAGCCTGAGATCAACGAAATATCCATAGAGAAAAAGAGAGAGGATCCACAATATACCAGAGAGATTGTGAAAGAGAAAAGGAAGATCTTTCAAGGAGAGAATTCTTCACGCCTATCGTTTCAACCTTGATCTAGAGATCGTTCAAAGCTTTCAAGAGATCTTCAATCAACAATCAACCTCTTCTCAAGCGTTCAACCGTTCATTCATCTTGAGAAAATCTGAAAAAGGGGTTCTTTATTTGAGTAAAGTTTTTATTGTTATATTTGCTCATTTAAGGAGCTGTTTTTGTATTCATCTGTGCTCTAAATATTCTTACTCTTTGTGAGTTTTTGCTCTTGTTTTTGGAGGATTTCCAAAACAAGGAAAGGTTGATCCGAATCTGAAATCGGAGTGTTTTGGGTTGGCTTGTACCTGGGAAACAAGTGTTCTAGCTTGGGATAGCTAGGGTCGGAGTTTCCGACGTCCTGTATTCTAGCTTGGGATAGCTAGTGTCGGAGTTTCCGACGTTTTGTATTCGGGTTGAATACAAAGGATAGTGGATTAAAATTCCCAAGTGGGATCTTGGGGAGTGGACGTAGGTGCAAGGTTAGCACCGAACCACTATAAATCCTTGTGTTTGTGGTGTGCTTTATCGCTTTATCTTATTTCTTTATTATATCCTTGCAATACTGCTTTAGTTAATTAATATTGATTTAAAGCCATTGTTTTGTTCTTCATAAGTCATTTGTTGGGCTTAAAATTTTTAGAAACCCAATTCACCCCCCCTCTTGGGTTGCATAGCTGGGCAACAAAGGGGTTGAACCCATTGGGTGTAAATGGGTCTTCAAAAGGAAGAGGGGCGCAGACGAAAAGGTGGAGACCTATAAAGCCCATCTGGTTGCCAAGGGATATCGTCAATATTATGGTATTGACTATGACGAGATATTTTCTCTTGTGGTAATGCTCAAATCCATTCAGATAATGCTTGCAATAGCTGTCCATCTGGATTATGAGATCTGGCAGATGGATGTAAAGATAGCTTTCCTGAATGGAGAGCTGACCGAAGAGGTGTATATGATACAACCTGAGGGGTTTACATCCACAGATGAGTTCAAGGTGTGCAAGCTTCAGAGATCCATTTATGGATTGAAGCAAGCTTCTCAGAGTTAGAACATGCATTTTGATAAGGTGATCCAAACGTATGATTTCATTAAGAATGGAGAAGAGCTCTGCATCTATAAATGAGCAAATGGTCAAGTTGTGGTATTCCTTGTCTTATACGTGGATGATATTCTCTTAATCGAAAATGACATCCCC
Organism: Elaeis guineensis; assembly: GCF_000442705.2. Lineage (NCBI taxonomy): Eukaryota > Viridiplantae > Streptophyta > Magnoliopsida > Arecales > Arecaceae > Elaeis > Elaeis guineensis. The sequence continues at coordinate 63,377,882 of NC_025999.2, forward strand.
GCACTATAGGGAATAAAAGTTTGGTTGTCATCACAGTTCTCCATGAAGGACTTAGGTGAAGCATCCTACATCTTAGGGATGAAGATCTATAGGGATAGATCTAAAAAGATGCTTAGGTTATCCCAGTCCACGTACATAGATACTGTGCTCAAGAGGTTCAGCATGGAGAATTTCAAGAAGGGCTATCTACCGATAGGACATGAAATTTCTCTCTCTAAGAAGGATTGTCCGACAAGTCCTGAAGAGAGAGAGCGTATGAGTAGAGTCCCATATGCTTCGGCTGTGGGATCTATCATGTACGTCATGACATGTACAAGACCAGATGTGGCATACTCACTAGGAGTAGTGAGTAGATACCAATCTGATCCCGGAGAAAATCACTAGAAAGTGGTTAAAGTCATCCTTAAGTATTTGAGAAATACTAAGACCAATGGTTGGTTTATGGCGAGTCAGATCTGAAACTTGTGGGGTTCACAGACTCCAGCTTTCAATCTGACCATGATGACAGTAGAAGCGTGTTAGGTTATATTTTTACTCTGAATGGTGGAGCTATCTGCTGGAAGAGTTCCAAGCAGCATACTGTGGCAGACTCTGTTTGTGAAGCGGAGTACATCGCAGCATCGGATGCCGCGAAGGAAGTTGTGTGACTGAGGAAATTCATCACTGAGCTCGAAGTAGCACCCTCCCTCGATGGTCCAGTCTTGCTCTACTGCAACAGCACTGATGCCATAGCTCAGGCTAAGGAACCCAAAGCACACCAGCGGACGAAGCACATTTTACGTCGCTTCCACTTGGTCTGAGAGATCGTGGATCGAGGTGATGTCGACCTTCAGAAGATCGACGGAAAGGAGAACCTGACCGACCCCTTCACTAAAGCTCTGGTGATAAAGGAGTTCAACAACTACAAGTCGAAGATGGGTATTAGATACTATGCGGAGTGGCTTTAGGACAAGTGGGAGTTGTTGGAAAATATATCCCAAAAGCCTATCGTCAAGCTGTTGACGGTTGAGCAACCAAGTATTGTAATTGATTTGTTAATAAATAAAATATATTTGGCATCTTCATCATAAGCTTTCATTTCTAATGAACTTCATTGTTATGATGAAGTCCTTAGGACTATTTAAATTCGATAAAGAGAAGATTTATCGATTAGTCTTTAAAACTGTTCACGACCAAATGATAAGCTGTTAATAAGGACGATAGCTTCTATCGAGCATAGGTCGCTGTAAGCCATATGGGTTGGTTGTCCTCTTAACCAAGGAGTGTGAGGACACTGGTATGGCATACAGGTGAGATGTAAAGGTACATTATCATTGAAGTGACCAACTCCAGAGCATTCGGCTGTCAAGAATGTCTCTGATGGGATATAGGTATAAGTGTCCCTTAGACCTGAGATCGCCTTAGTGACTTGCAAGCAACTCACTGTGCTTTAGTACTGGACTAACTGAATTTTTAATTCAGGGACAGAAGGCTTCTGGGCATAGTCAAGTACTTGCGAAGTTAGAGTATGATCGAGATGGGATTGACCACTCCAAGAGTTGGAGAAGAATGAGTCGTTGTATTTCAATTTAGCAAAACCTTGGCCAGGATAATCCATCAGATGGATTTGATATTTTGAAATACAATGTGGACAACCTGATCAGAGTTGACAGTTGAACTCTGAGATGTCCTATGATCATTTTGGTCAAGGGGATGAATTATATGGAAACTATATCCGCATGGGTTCTAAGGATGTTGTTCTACACATTCGACCTATCCAATCATCGGGTACCATTGCTAGATGGTCACTTCGATTGGTATAAAAATTTATTCCTATACTACCAACTTAGGTTCAAACCTATGAGGTCACACACATTAGAGTTCATGATCCGATCGGATGGTTGATCAATGATGAAGAATCGTTCTAAGATTAAATGTCAATATGATTGACATTTAACCTAGTACAAGTGTTGCAGGAGGATCGATTAGCAATTTGATTGCTAATTAGCTTAATTTGATTAAGCCAATGGGTTGAGATTAAGTCTAATTAAATATAATTTAATTAGATTTAGTTTGGACTTAATTGGATCAAGTCCAATTGGTTTATTGGATAAGCCAAGTGCAACGAAAAAACTAGTCCTAGTTCAATTAGGACTTAGGTCAACCTAATTTTTAATTTGATTAGAAAATTAAATCAGATTTAAATCTAATTTAATCTGATTAAATTAGATTCTTAATTGGGTTAAGATCTATTTTAATTGGGTTGATCTAATTTTGGTTTGATTTAGTTTGAGAAATCAAATTAAAACAAGTCATGAGTTAGAATCCTAATAAAACTAGGATTCCACCTTGCGCCACATAAGCCCCCCCATGTCCTCTCTCTTATTCCATGCCAATCCCCTCTTATTTTGTGCAACAAAAGCTCTCTCCCAGGTCTCTCCCACATCCATAAAAGGTTTTCTCTTTTCTTTCTTACATGGAAGGTGGTTTGGATCAAATCAAAGAGGAATAAGTTTGGATTTTGAATTCTATGAGATAGAGTTTTAGAAATCCAAAACTCTTTCAATTTTGCACCGAATTTATCCAAATTTTTTTTAGAATTTTTATAACTTTTAGGATACACATTATGCACTCTTTTCTAATGGTCCATGTATGAAAATAAGGAGGAGGTGCTCAAGAGTTGGGCACCCCTTATCTTGCCATGTTTGGATAAGCCTTGACTAGGTATTTGACCTATACAAGGACTCTATCATATCTCTTTCTATAAAATAAGTTTCTTTATAAAATTTTTAAAGAAGATAGAGATTTGAGATACCTTTGGGCCATCCAAAAATTAAAGAGAAAGACCTTTGGGTCATGGAGATATAATAGACACAAGATAGGGTGTTTAGAGAGAGAAACAAGAAGAAGAAGAGGGTCTTCTTCTAGGGTTGTTTGTTTTCATCTCTTCCCTTCCTCCATCTTGAGTTTTTTGAGAGCATCTCAGATCTAAAACTCCTCCTCCTACTTCTCATCTTTGGAAGAGCCCAAATCAGGAAGAAGGAGGCACCTGATCAACCATCAAGAAGGATCAGCGCAGTACTAGCATACTATGCTGATTTTCTGAAGCAGGACTTCTGATCGAGATTCGTGGGCTCGTGTGGATGACTCTTAGAGGCCGGACATGTGTGTGACTTGCAACATCATCCTCAAGTCCGGATCAGTGAGGTTAGAACATCTAACTTGCAAGGTAATAGATCTGATCTATTGTTTAATACATACATTAGATGTAGTATAGAAATATGTTGATATGATCAACATGTAGTTCATGATATATATATTTTAATTTTTAATTTAATGCTATGTAATAATCATGTAATAGAATCTTAGATCTAGAGATTCTCTAATTTTAAAAAATAAATTTTGATTTATTTTAATCTTCCGCTGCATGATCTTGAAAAAGTTTCAAGATCTAACCCTGAAACCCTAGATCTGGTTCCTTCATCTGGTCCAAGACATGAGTCAGTTTCTTAAAATCTAAAATAATTCTGTAGTTCCTCAACTAGTCCTTGAAATTAGGTCCAGTCAATCTATGGATGTCTAGTATTTTGGTCTGGGGGTTGGATGCAGACATGTTTCCTGTAGAGAGTCAAAAGTTTCTAGTTAAATTTTGTAATCAGACTTAATCAATTTGTTTAGGAGTTTTATTTTTAAACAAATTAAGCTCCCACTATTTTCTCAGATCCCTACACTCCCTAGGTAGAGATGTAAAAATCTCCGTGATTAGTGATTTCTAGTGGATGGTGCGGTCTCACCGACTGGCTCATCACCTCACCTAACAGTTATTGGTGATGGGTCAACCGATGAGTGGACAACTCTTGTCCAATGATTCTCTAATCATGGTGCACCCAAAATTTGGTCTCTAATTCATGAAGCTCACCGTGTCCAGAATATTGCTCCAATCCTTAGTTAAGTCAGACCCACCATTTGCACGAACTAGATTCCTGATTGAGTTCCTCACCGTATCCAAAATATTGAGCACAACCCATCCTCTAATCCGTAGTATCCAACGCCTAATGGACATGGTTGCATCTTTTCAGTGCAACTGAACCACTATAACCAGTCGAGAACAATCAACCCCGAGAAGGGCCCACACATCCACAATGGTAGAAGACTTTAGACTTAATATTTTTTTAGAAAGATTTAATTTAGGTATCATTAAACTTGACTTGATATAGTCATAACAATTATGACTAACCTAGTGGCATGGGTTAGCTCAAATTGTTAGTCACCTCAAATCAGAACTGGGTCGACATATATGACCAGGTAAGTGAGACCAGTGGAAGGGATATGCCATTAACTCGACAAGAACGCATTCGAGTCGAGTAGTTTCTAATTAAAAATCATTTGATTGTATCTGCCCAACTTACCTTAGACACCAAATTGTCGAACCAGAACCAATTGGGTTAGCCTACAATCTAGGCTCTAACCACTGAGCCAAATTAGGTCTTAACTTGATCGAGTCACATATGAATGTGATTCGACCTTGACCTAGACTTAATCCTATTAGGCTGGTCAATTATTAGCTTTCATGATCCTACCTAACCAACTTTTGATTCAGTTTGATCAACCGCTAGACCTAATTGAGCTACCCAAGCCCGAACCCAATTTTATGAAAATGACTTAGATCTGAAATTTTTAATTTTAGATATAATTTAATTTCATAAGCTTAATTCATTAATTAAGTCTTAGATTCATAAACAAAATATGTAAAATAAATCCTAAGATTTTAGGATCTAGGGTTTTGCAGAAAAGTAAGTTTGATTTCTAATTAAGGATGAATGCGCAGCACCCCTACATGCCATAAGAATACCCCATTGAATGGGAGGAGAGGGTCTTAAATCCTACTTTGTTCTTATGACCAGACGGCCATGAGGAACACCTTAATCAGAAATATTGATTTAACTACAAAACTAGTTAGATCTAAGTTACATATCACATATATAATTTTAGATCTAACTTATACATACTTTGCATACATCTCATGTATTAAAATATGATCTAATTAGTATGCTTTTAGATCTGATACATCACATGTAATATCTAAAAAATAAGATTTAAATTTAACTATTCAATATAAAATCTATTCTAGACAGTTACTAGAATAATTCTACAACTAGTCTAGGCATGCAGCAGATCAATCTTATGAATTAATTAAATTTTATTTTTTATTTTTTGATCTGAATATAATATTTATAATATCAAAAAAATTAAAGAATAAATTAGATCTAATTTATATTTTAATCATATTAAAATATAAAATTTTAAGACTATTCATAGTTTAAACTATTCCTAGTCTAGTCATGCATCTCATACATGTTAGATCTACTTAGATTTAATTTTAAATTTTTTAATTTTAGATCTAATCATATCTGATATGATATTTGAAATCTATTAATATTAGATAAATAAAAATAAAAATTAAATCTAAATTAGATCTGAAATAGAGCCATCAATCTGGCTCTGATACCAGTTGAAGAAAAAACCACCTTTTTATTTGTAGGATCTTCCAGATCTAATGAGATCTGAGGCGAAAAAATTATCTTACTTTATTTTAGATCTAAGTTCTATTAGATCTAATTTTTATTATCTAATATTTAATCTAAAATTAAATCTAAAACTTGAGGATTAGAGGAATACCTCTAGGGTAACTAGATTACCCTATAGATGATCGTAGCAATGCCCGAGGTTCTAAAATAGCCACACAGTCATCTGGTCTCTATTGATATCCACTCAAGTAGGATCTGGATCATCTTCTCCTCATAAATTTTTGCTCCAAAAATCAAATTTAGATCTGATCTGCAAGATCTTCAAAAGATCTTCTGAAGCTGGAGCAGCAGCTTCTCGACAAATCCCTGCAGCCTTCTGATCAGGGAGCCACCACACCTTGGACAAGCACCAGATGGATGCCCAACCTCTTGGACATGAAGAGGGGAGGGAGTGGAGCAGAGGGGGCATAGAGAAGTGGAGGGGTTTAATGTTTTTGCTAGGTATTGAGCAGATTTTCTAAACCCTAGGTGCAGATAGGATTTAAATAGACCCTGCTGCACTATGCAGTGCCACATCATTCGACCAATCAAAAAATTCTAATTAATTCTGAAAAAATTTTGATTGATGGAGTGATATCATCTGATCATATTAGATAAGAACCCCACCAAACTCTCCTACTGTTGGTGCCAACACTGGATAAACACAGTGAGATTGGTGCCCAACAGTTTGAGTCGATCAAGGCATAAAGTCCCCATCTCATGGGACTCTATCCTTATCCACTTGGGGCGCACACTATATCTGATTATGGCACCCACTTTGAGGGCAAAATTAGCAGGTAGACACTCCATAAAAACTCTCCAATGACCTCTTGCCAAGTGGCCTTCAGTCTAAGGTCCATGGATCAATATTTGATCGATGTCCTAAAACAGAAATGACAAGTGACAGAAATTAGCAGGTGTTGTCTTAAATTCATCTCATGAATTAAGATAAGTTTTTTCTGAGCTGAACTGGCTCCAGTCAGACTGAGAGAAACCTTCTCAAGGTTCTCTGGGTGAGTCAAATCATATTTGACTCAGTCGAGATAGAAAAGATTACACGAGAAGAAAGTTAGGCTCAATCGTGTGCTAGCATGATTTTCTTGAACCTAATTGGATCTAATCCAAATCAATCGAACTGGGCTAGCTCAATTGATGATATTCAGACCCTAACTCTTATTTGTGTAATTCAGTTAGATTCATTTTCGTATGGTAATGAGACATGTCATGATTTCATCATCGACATCATCGAAACTCCTTTTGATGGACTAGAACTCTTCTGATTCAAATAATTTAGAATGATCGATCATCAATATCATTCTAATTACTCTCAAAATCCATCGGTGACACCTAGCAGTATATAGTGGCAACCCATCAGAAATGAAGATGAACCTCTCGGTGCAGCTACCTGTGTGATTGAGTTCTTCTATCATGAGTTCCGACTGAATTAGGGTTAAGGTGAACTCGTCAAACCCAACATCAGTCATATGAATCAATCGATCGATCTGAGTCCGATGTGAAACCCCAATGGAAAACTCTTTTTTATTATTTTACTCTGCCATGGCCATGGGCTTAAGAACTCGATCTTTCGATCATCATAGGACTACTCCTCTCATTTACCGAAGTTGATAGATCCCATCTTGATGCAATCTGGTTCCTACAATGAATATGCTACAGCCAACATACACCTCAGGGTTTTGATTGATTAGGAGATCAAGTTATGATGTAGTCAAACTATAACACACTCAAGGTGAACTGTCGATGCACCTCAGGTCAAAGAACTAGACACACAGCTGCAGCATCGAGCTAGTCATCGACGGAAAGGTAGACTTCCTTATGATTGCTCGAGGTGGTCACGCTTAGTACTCTCATTTTCAATAAATATTTGTACTCTCGCTCGGTGTCTCCACATCATAGACTCAAGATACATCTACCCTAAGAAAGCGATCGTACACCAACCTTCCGGATCGATCACCATCCTCGTGATGATCTTATGGTCAGGAGCTGTTTATGAGTTAGTTATGTAAATTCATGCCTTAAATTTTCAACTCTTGAAAATATGAATTAACATTCCTACTAACTCAAAGGATGTATCACAGACATACTGTACACAATGTGATAGTAGAATAACCCTTTTATTCATTTATAGTCAAAATTATAAATTTGCCCTTACATTTGTATAAGAATGTGTTAGCCAATCTAGCATCTAGGGCACACATCTAACACCATGAGCATTATCTCGATGATCGATGATCTTTGATAGACAGAGTTGGAATGGTTTCAATTTATTGAAAGGAATTTTAATGATATTATGATAGGGATCACAATATATCTCACTATCAAACAGAATAGAACCTATGGGATCACACACAAAGAGATTTTTGACTGATCAGATGGTTGAATTACGATTATGAATCATGATAGAATTTAATTATCAATATGATTGATGATTAATCTAATGTAAAAGTTATAATTAAGTAACTTGCTAAAGAGTTAGTGAGTTATAGGAGGATTAATTAGCAATTTGATTGCTAATTGGCTTAATTTGATTGAGCAATGGGGCTTGGATCAAGTCTAATTGAATTAGATTCAATTTGACTTGATATGGATTTGATTTGATCAAGCCTAATTAGGTTATAAGATAACCAAATTGTATGGGAGAATAATTTTTTGTTTGATTAGGATTTGGATTTGACCTAATTCTTAATTAGATTAGGATCTAACTAAGAGGTTTTTGGGTTCTTATTTGGACTAAGAATTTTTCTCTAATTAGGTGACATCTAATTCTTAATTGGATTAAATTTTAATCTAGATAGTTTGGACTCCTAATTAGATTAGAATTTCAATCTATTTGGATCTAATCAATTTCTAAATCGATTAGGATTGATTAGAGTTTTAATTAATTTAAATCAACCACCTAAAAAGGAGTCCTAAGTGGTTAGGACTCTATCTCTCCTTGCATTATGAAACCCCATAAGGATGCCACATATACCCCACGCCCCTCTTCCTTTTGCATGTAAGAATTCATGCAAAATGCCTTTCTCCGTGTGCTTTGTGGGTGCAAAAGGAGATAAGGTTTGGGGCGGCACAATTCTAGAGTCTAAGGAAATTTGGACTCTCACCTAAAACCTTATCTATTCCTATTTAAATAAGGGATAAGGGGGGCGGCAATATGGCTGATTGAGATCAGATTTTGGATGCCAAAACATAAGGGGCGTGCATGAAAAATATTGGAGAAGAGAGGCACGGCATCCAAAGGGAAGGCATGAGGTTTGTTTACTCCTATCTCTTCTTTCTTACCAACAGCCAAATGTTGATTGTTAGGGCCTTCTCTCTCCATCTTTTGTCCATATTTGGACATGAAATTTTTCTCTCTCCTTTGTCCAAGAGTTGGACATATTTTTTCAGATCTCTAGTGTAGAGATTTTGTGTATGAATTTTAAAAAGAAAAAGAAGAAAGTATTCTTCTCATGATCTCTAGCGTAGAGATCTTCATCCTCCTATTCTCTTCTTCTTCTCTAAGAGGGTCTTGAGAGAAATGAAGAGTTTTCAATCATCAAGATGCGATCTATGCAAAAGAACTAGTACTCTGGTGAGATCAAGAAGCTTCTGATCAGATCGAGACCTCGTATGGATATCCGTAGAGGTCGGATATTTATGCGATTTTAAGAGATCTTTGGAAGACATCCATGATCATCAATTCATGGTGTAGATCGATCCGCACTAAAGTATGAAGATTAGATCTTCTCTATTTATTTTTCTCTATTTGATTTCTGTATCTGAATCCTATCTTGCATATATAGATCTTATTTTATGATTTTAAGATTTGATCTTATGCATGCTTAGATTAAATTAAATTTAATCTAAATTTTTAATTTTTACTGCATACTTAATTTAAAACTTTTTGCATGCATGAAACTATGAAATCCCAACATCCCTCTCTTATTTTCTTCTTCTTCATGGAAAAAAACAAAGGAAAAAAGACTCTAGGCTGGCCACCCCCCATGGCAGTGATCGAAGATGTAATGACCCATGATGACTACAGACGTCGGTAGCTCTGGCCCTCGACAACCCAAGCACGACATCATCCAACAGTAGTAACTGGTTTGGCAGAAGAAGAAAAGAAGATAGGGGAAAGACATGAATCCAATGATTGTTGGTGGCAAGCCAAGATGGCATAATGGCTATGGGAGCAATAAAGAGAGGAGAAGAGGACTTAGAGGTCTTTACCTCATCTTCAGCAAGCTATTCAGCGGCTACTCACCAAGAGATCTCAATAGAAAATTAAGGGAAGCTTGAGGGATTTCACCGATGGTGGATTGAGATGAGAGATGAGATGCTTAAAGGGGGTTCAAGGAGGAATTGTTCATAGCCGGGAACTATAGCTCCAAGGAGCCCTAGACTCCCAATCCTTGCTGAACTTGGAGAGGAAGATGACTCCAATTGAGAATCTTTCTCCTCCCATTCTCACATGCTGAATGCATGTGTGAGCAGACCAAAAGGGCTAGTCCAATTTGGACCCAGGTTGGACTAGGCCCATGTTATAACGAGCCCTTACATTCTCCCCCATTAAAAAATTTCATCCTCAAAATTAATGTCTCAAAACCCAAACTTTAAAGGTACATAATCCTTACCTTATTCTTAAGCTCCTGAATAGCCTTCTCAATAGGAACAATGAAATCAAGCCCTCTATCATAGCACCTTCCAAATCGATGCCAATATTTTTAAGCAAATTTAAAATAACTTAGCCCACCATACTTTTGCTAGCACTCTAATATAAACCTACTATAGTTATCTAGATTCGCTAAATAACTTTGAATCAAAATGCCATTGTGCACTGGAAACTAAGAAGACCCAAAACAACTCAATACAAGGTTAGACCACATTAATTATATCTTAAGACACAAATGGTCCAGCCTTCTACACTCATTGTATCCCAAACTCTAGAAATCATTTTTGTCATACTCTCTAGTTATCATAACCTAAACTTTAATATCACTTATATTATAGTCTCTAGTGATCTTAAATCTAAGCTTTGTTATCACTAATGTCATAGTCTCTAGTGATCTTAAACTTAAGTTGTAATATCACTTTTGTCATGCCCTGAACCCAAAACTCGGGTTGACCACAGATATATATGACCATATGAACCCTAGAGTGATGCTCTCGAGATCATGCAAGATTTATAAAATGACTCCTTCACTCATGCACCATGTTCAAACCCATCTAATTCTGTATGTCCTATAACTTTGAAAGAAAAAAGAAGAGATGATATAAGCTTTACAGTCTAGTAAGAATTTACACATATTCACACTAATATAGTAATTATATAATTCAAAAAATAATAACTGAGTAGTATTAAAGAAAAAACATCAACCATAAAATCTCATATTTGGTATCCAATATAACTCAGTAGTTATATAAGTATATATCACACATTATGTATTATCATAAAAATCTAATATGAATATCACCAAAGGCTTCATATGACTTATAATTCACATCGCTTTAACATTATCCAAATCAACAATTATCTTTTATTTTTGGACTAAACATGGTCATGTTTTGGCTTATGACTAGAAAACTATAATCTATGCTTCAGCACATGGTAGCAAACCAAAATATCCATTTTTCGGCCTAGGTGGCAAACCAAAATATCCATGCTTTGACCTGTGGTAAGTAATTAAAATATTCGTGCTTCAGTCGATGGTGTCAAAATAAGGTATCTATGCTTTGGCCTATGGTGTCAAACCCAAATGTCTATGCTTTGGCCTATTTTGGCAAACCAAGATATATCATGCTTCGACCCATAGTGGCAAATCAAGATGTCATGATTCGGCCCTTAACTAGCAATCCAAGGTGTTATGATCCAGTCCATAACTAATAATTCATATCATGGTTAGTCTAAATCCTCTTATACAATCAGTAAATTATTCAATAATTTCATATTATATTTTTTGCCTAATTTGAAAGTATCTGAGTTCTTATTTTCAGCAACTAAAATAGTCAGCTTGTGATGCATGTATATAATAAAGAATGAGATATTCAAGGTAAATCCAAAAATCATCATGCATAGTATAAAAACATACATATAGATGATCATATAAAGGGATCCTTATTTTCATTAATCTCTGACTTAGGCACAACAAATACCCAATACTCCTTGATCTATGAACTTCGGGACAAGGTGTTTTGCTCAACACTTTCATGTGTTGACAATTGCTCCTGTATATAATCAAGGTCAAATGTAAAACTTGTAGGCGATCATGGATGGTGAAAAATTATAAAAGAATACCTAAACAATATAGATCTAGAACCCCTCCTACATTTAATGAATCGACATCCAGGTTTACTTAGATATCTAGATCCTTTACTGATCCATTAAATATCTAAAAGGAGAAAGTAAAAAAGTAGAGACAAAAAGGGTGAAGGAAAAAGAGAAACAGAAGAGAGAGAAAAGGGAAGAGAAGAATTTTTTCTTCTCTCCCTCTCTTGTTTTCTTCTTCTTCATGGAAAAAAATAGGAGAAGAAAAAAATATAGATCGGCCAGACCCCACAGTGGTGACCTAGAAGAAAATGATCCATAATGTCTACGGACCCTGATAGTTCTGGCCCTTGGCAATCAGAGCACAGCATCATCCAACGGTGGTGAATAGTTTGGCAGGATAAGAAAAGAAAATATGGGAAAGACATGAATCCAATGACTGTCGGTGGCAACTAAGGTGGCAAAAATGGCTATGGGGCCAAGAAAGGGATGAGAAGAGGATTTAGAGGTCTTTACCTTGTCTTTCATGTGGTATTCAAGGGTGACTCACTGAGAGATCTTGATAGAAAATCAAAGAAAGCTTGGGGGATTTCACTAGTGGTGGATTGAGACGTGAGATGACATGCTTAGAGAGGGAGGGGAGGGCTTGTTTATGCCAAGATTTGAAGCTCCAAGGAGCCCCAGATTCCTAATCCTTATCAAACTAGGGGAGGAAGATGACTCTGATTTGGAGTCTACCCCTGTCCATTCTCATGTGCCAAATGTACACATGACCAGCCCAAAAGGGGTGGTCCAAGTTATACCCAAGCTAGACTAGGCCCACATTATAATGGACCCTTACAACTAGACTCAATGTAGACTATTATAGATAAAGCTAAATAGGGTGCAAGAATGAGATCCATCATATCAGAAAGCCAAATCATATATCAAAATTCCAAAGATTATAACTCGACTATATGACATCTAATTGAGATGATATTTTTTTAATGATTTTTTTTGCATATATATCTCCTAAATATCCAAAATTGCATGAATACCCTCATAAAGTTTTTATTTACATCCATACCTTTATAAACCACTTATTTTGCATTCATGTCCTTTTTTCTTTCTTTTTTGCACATATATCCATGCCATCTAATGCTATTAAAAATAAATAATTTAAAATTAAAATAATTAAAATATCCTTATGGGTAAACATGCAAAAATTAAATTTTATAAAGGTATACATGCAAATTGCAACTTTGTAAGGATACTCATGAAATTTCTCATACTTAAGAGGCTATACATATAAAAAAATCCATTAAAAAATTATCAAAACTCACCAACACTTGCCAAGTCTTTCATGACTTGGTTAAATCAACAAGTCAAAGAAAAGGCCAAGTAACATGATCAATTTTTCTTTGTTTAAGATCTTAACTTGGTCAAGGAATATTGATGACTATTTTGGCAATTCCATTCTCCCATTTGATTTTGATGAAATTATCATTATTGAGTCTATGACATCTATATATTCTTCATTATTTTTGAAATATTAAAGCATATTAAATTTAAATAAATTATAGATATTTAGACCAGTGAAATATTTTTTAGTAGTTTATAAATGGTGAATTGTTCATTTATTGAGAAGGGAACTTTATAAAGACATCATGATTTTTTTCGTAAGAATTGAAATTGATAGGAGATTTTGTAGTATGATAATACTGATTTTTCTTATCACCCTCCTCAATTAAGAGTGACAAAATTATCTTCATTGGAATCGACCTCTGCCATATGAGCATATGCTCCAAAGCTTGTGATTGAATTATATTCAATTTGGGGCACATGCTATGGTAGAGGTCAAGTCCAATGAAGAAAATTTAGTTATTCTTAATTAAAGAGAGTGACCAGAAAAAAAAAAATCAATACTACGATACCGCATGATCCCATGTTAATATTTATTTTTGTAAAATGAATCACGATGTCTTACTGGAATTCTCACCTCAACAAACAAAAAACAATTCAATATTTATAAATCACTAAAAAATATTTACTAATCTAGTATCCGTGATTAATTTAAATTTAGCATACTTTAATCTTTTAAAAATAATGAAGAATATATAGGTGTTGTACACTTGATAATGAGAATTATATCAAAATCAAATAGAGAATAGCATTACTAAAATGATCACCTAATATTCTAACTTGATTGAATTAAGATCCTAAATAAAACTAATTGACAATGTGGCTTGATCTTTTGTTCGACTTATCGATCCAGTTGAATCATAAATGATAAGGCCAACTAAGTTTTGATAATTTTTTAAAAGATTTTCTTGAATGAATACCCTCCTAGATATATGAAATTGAATGAACATCCTCGTAGAGTTGTTATTTGCATGTCTACCCTTATAAGTTATTTTTGCATATATACTCATAAGAGTATTTTAGTTATTTTAATTTTAAACCATTTATTTTTTAATGATGTTATATGGTATAGGTGCATATACAAAAGAAAGAAAATATGTATATATAAAATAAATATTTTAGGAGGGTATACATGTAAATAGTAACTTAAGAGAGGATTCAGACAATTTTTCATATTTAGAAGGATATACATTCAAAAAACCCCTTTTTTAATTAGATAACTTTTCATGATCTATAATATAATGCCCCATACTAAAAGGAGAGGAGAGGATAGTAATCAGGCCTAAATTCTATTGTTTGGGCCTCAAATAGGCTGATTAAATCAAAAATTTTCTTTTTGAGAAAGAATTTAATTGAGCATATCTCATAATTTTCCAGAAAGAATTAGACAAAACAACAACAGATAAAGTTGATATAGAAAATAAGGTCTATCTTCTATAGAACTTTAATAATTTTTTGTAGTTATTTGTACTGTCATATTTATTTTGGGAAAGTTAGTTCTGTTTGAACTAGGAAAGGAATCTAATTCTAATTGTTTAAAGATGGGCCTTACTATTATAAATAAAGACTATATATCTTAGTTTATCATCATCAACGAAAGACAAAGAGATATAAACCCTATTTTCATCAATCTCTTCTACTTTTCCATAATTTTTGAGAGATTTGAGTAGAGCGGGTTAAAAAATTCTTCATTCTCTCCAATCAAATCAATTTATATTTGAGAGATTCATCATTGCATAATTCAAGAGGGATTTCTTTTATAGTTAAAAGATGATACAAATTTTCAAAATAAATATGACTAGTGAATGTAATCATGAAAAGCTAAAATTTTACAGGAGTTAGACCTCAACTTCAACATCAACTTTGCTCAAAAATGCCTTGCCTAATTCTTTCTAGATTGGGAGATATGATCAATCAAAGTCCATTTTGTTAAGTAAATATTTACTTTGATCAGTTTATTTTAAGATCTAAATGATGGAATTTGTTCTTAATTGCTTAATGCGTTGCTACCTTGAAGGATGACACCACATCCATCGGACATCATAAGGGCGAGTTATATCCTTTACAAGTTTGGCATATGATTCAACTTCTTGATATGATGGATCTTGCTCCTAGACCCTATCTAGTTCTTTTTATAGTAGCAAAAGAGGTCTACATCGAATCCGATGTTTCTTCTGGATTACAAGATTTACATGGTTTGACAAAATCCAAGGCATACATCAATTGGAGAATATGCAAAAGTAGTTTTTTTTCAATGTAAGGAGATATTACAAAGATATAATGGGTGATTTAGTATGAGCATAAGCAGTAGCCTTTTGTGCTCTCTAACCTTAGAAAAATACAATAAAGAAAAATCCAAAGATGATAGTCAACTCTTGGGGATGGGAGTAAGCCAACTAGGTCTGGATCCAAGGGATTTGGAGTCATCATTATGAGTACAAAAAGGGAAAGATTTAGCTCCCCATAATTGCCCCCAAGAGAAATGGACTCACACTCTCTCCCTTGTCGGGTGGATATTAGGTCCTACTGATGAACACTATTCATTGATGTGCCATTAGAGATAAGAAGATTCAACCTATCATAAACCAAGATCTTATCCAAAAATGCTATCCAAAAAATATTATTTAGATTTTTTTTGGTTCTATATAAGTATCTATGATCGATCTAGTGCATAGCCGATGTGGGACTAAGTACATCCCCGCACAGGTCTTCAAATACTTCCCTCTATTTGAGCCCTAGAATCTTTTTCAAGCTAAAGATTCAAATCTAGTCACATCCAATCACATGTACTAAAAATTCAATCTAGACCCATATTGCAGTGTCCTCTAATCCATATGAGTCATGGATTAGGTTCGCTCTAATACTATTTATCATAACTTTGGAGTTCATCCAAAAAGACTAACTGAAAAGAATTATTTGAGTTTCTTAGCCTTACATAAATACCTAGAATTTATCTATTGCATAGCCAATACAGGACTAGAGATACATATATACAGATCCTTACATCCTTTTTAGACTAAGAATCCAAGTCCATTCATATTTAATCACAAGTATCATAAATCAAATCTAGACCTATGCTGCAGCATTCTTAAGTCTACATGGACTATGGGGGCTCTGATAGCATTTACAACAACTTAGGATCTTATCCAAAAAGACTAGCTACATGATCTGATTAGGGAGAATGAAGATTTGCCTCAATCCATTCAACTTGAATCTCTTAAGAGAAAACTAGAAGAAAATGAAAGAATTATGAAAGAAAAGCTTAAGTCAACTTTTCTTTCATTGATTGAAGATACACAGCCTCTCTTTATAATGGTGAGATCCATCCTTACATAAGTTGGGTCAGATTCCTCTTTCTAGTTTTAATAGAACTCTTTTACCTAAAATAGACATGACTAGTAAAATTAAGCTCAAAAAAGCTAAAATTCTTCAGAAGATGGATCTTAACTTTTAGATTAACTCTATCAACTGTCACTTTGCTTGATTTTTTTCGGATTAGAAAATATATCCAGTTAAAATGTTCTTGGAAAATGAATCTTTTAGCTTGATCTACTAGTTTTAGGCTCCAAAAGATAGAATTTAGGCCTGATCACTAAGGCATTGCGTATGTTGTAAATCTCAAAAAACCATCTGATTTTTTTTTAAAAAAAAGAGATCATCTCAATAGATGTCGTCTGACTAAATTATGGCCTTCAAAAGTTTAGCTTATGACTTAACTTCTCAATATGGCAGATCTTACTCCTAAATCCTATTCAGCCCTACTCATGGTAGCCAATGTAATATACATCGAATCTGAGGGTCCTCTTAGATTATTGGAATGTATTATTTGAGTTCTTTAATTTGGTATAAATATCTAGGATTAACCAATTATATAGTTGATGTGAGACTAAACACATGTCTGCATTGGTCCTTACACAATCCCTAGCATAGCTTCATCTTGATAGCATAGATCCAAGGTCTACATAATGATATCTCTAGACCCTCTAAGATGGTATGGATCAAACTAGATGCAAATCAAAGAAAATGAAAATAAGATCAAGTAAATTAAAGCTAATAAGCTACAAATCCGAGCTATTAGATAGCAAAAGATGACCATATCTAGAGAAAGGTATCTATTAAAACAAGGTGAAGGCATGGATTACATAAGTCTTTTAGTAAAAACCAAGAAAAACTTAAACAATTCAATGCAAATTCTTATCAACTTTAAGTCATTAACGAAGATCAAGGCCCCTTTGTGAGGAGCTCCCTCTCTTCCTCCTTACCACTTGCAAGGCCCTTGCTTGCTAGATCTTGGTGGACTCAACTCAAAACTTCAAAAGAAAAGCTAGATCTAATGGAATTTTTTTTTGTTTTTTCTTTTTTTGTTGGTGATACGGGGAGGGGGAGGGGGCAGGGGATTCTAGGTTAAGAACAAAAAGGAATGAAGAAAGAGAGGAATCAAAAGGGCTAAAAAAAGGATCATTATTTCTCCCTTGGAGGTTATTTATAGTTGTAAGAGAGTAGAGTGAAAGACTAGTGATGAGGACTCCAGAGTCTTCTAGTAATCCAATGATTCTAGTTATGTTAAATCACATGCAGGGATAGGCTATTTCCAGTTGCATTCAATTGCCATCATGGATAGGTAGGATTTTGCATGAAAAAGCACAAATACGATCCAATGGCTCTTTTTAAAATTTGGAGGAGAAAGCTAGTTAGATTAGAGGATCACATGATTAAATCATCTTTTAGGGTGCAAAAAATATTTATTGAGAATATTGGAATACAGAAAAGTATCAAGTATGGAGCACTAGGCGACTAGCCAACTTTGTGGACTAAAATGAATTGGCTAGACATACCATTAGCCAATTGAACCCAACTTTTGAGAGAAGCCAAGATGACATGCATGTAGAAGAGTATGTTGACCAAAATTTGACCAATCTTACCATGTTTGGCCAAAATTTAAAGTGGATTGATTTGGTCTAGTATAAGGTAATTGATTGCTGAATTTGGCCTGAACAAGGAGGAATTATGCATGGTGGAGGTAGGCATACACACTTGGAGACTGATAGGGATATAAAAGATTTGGATGTAGAAAGATATGAAAGGTGACAAGGTGGAGAAAAGAAGTGTGGAACTAACTAAGGTGAGGGATTTTGGAGCTTTACTAGCAAGGGTACATATAAAGGGGTTGCTCAGGCTTGTCTACAATGCTAATAACCTCCTAGACTTTAGCTCCCAAATGCCCCAAAAGAATCTAACAGATGAACTACCCCATTTATCGAGCTCTCTTTCTTCCTGTACTTTTTTCTCCTTTCCATCTCATTTCAGCCTTCTTTAAGTGAAAATAGCAGCAAACATAGCAGCCCTTAGATCAGCCCAGTCTAACAACTCTAAAGAATAATGGAAAGAAACCTGATATAAAAGAAGAGGGAGGGGATTGGGCTTCACCAACTTGGGTTGTATGGGCCAGCCCGACATAAAACTCAAGTTTAAATGAGAAACCAAATAAAGAATATAAGATGATAGGAAGGGGCAAAAGTCTTGAATTTAATAACTTTTACCAAAAGTAGAAAATTCCAGTTTCATGATTTTATGCATTTTAGTAATTGTCACTACAAAACTAGATAGCCAGTTATATATATGGTTGCTTGAAAGTTTAAGGAAAAAGATTTAGTAAAATCCTAAGTCACTATGGTTTAATACATCCATTCAAACCAAAAGTCACTGATCAAGTACAGGTTCTACAGTGCAGCATTGTCTTGTATATATTTTTTTCTTGAAATAACAGACAAAACCCGCAATCATACCTACTAGCATGATGAAATCAACAACCTTATTCAATCATTCTGAGAATCATGATTGCAATATCTGTAAGTTATGACAGGGAACAACTATACTGAAGCATTCCTTGAATCCACATGGGTTGTGATAAGAAGTTGAAAGCAGTACCAGCAAGAATCGAACATTATCAACAATAAAATTCGTATACACTTTACCACATGGAAAAAGTTGATGGCATGAACTGAATAAGGATGAAAGGGCTCTATAGAGAATGCTGTATTTACTGAAACTAGTGTACAATTAAGATTTAAGCTATGAGGAGGACTTGCCTCTTCCAATGTTAAGAGTCCATCATTGCATAATTTTGCAACAGAACAGCTGGAGTCATAGTACCGACAGAATCACAGCTCAAATCAGCGTGGCAGCTGCTGCAGGCTACAGCTTACAGTGCAGAATCTTCAAGTTGGCCAGTTGACTTCAGTGCAGCATTCGGGAGGTACAAGTGACCCATAATTGGGGAGAGCCAGGTAGATGGGTTATCATTTTCGAGAAGAGTAAAAAAAGAGTAACACTAATTTTGGTGCCTAACCTTCCTGCCACTTTTAACCAAGTGATGGAAAGCCATCTTGGAACAGGCTTAGCAGATACACCAATTATTTGGCAAAACAAGTGACGAAAGGAGTTGCTACATCCTTGACAGAATAAGTTCCAGGTCCTGTTCAAAAGGAAAAGAAAAAAGATCCAAGTCATTTGTTCGTGACACAAGATATAGAAAGGGAAGCATAAACATGGACTAGTAAGACGCCTAGGAAGAATGAGTGCATAAGTTATTAGTATCACATATGGTATCATTTGAATCATTTGATGCCCGATAAATTTCCTATAAGTAAATTTTGCAACGAAATGATTGTAGAAATAAAAGATATTTGACTGCACTTGGGTCAAGAGTATTGGGGAGCAGGTACCAGTGTGAAAGCAAGAAAATGATGTTGTTGATCAGTTGATGCATCCCAATCTAGAATTTTCATCTACTAAATATGGGAAGGTTTAAGCTTTGGGGTTTTACTTTATTTCATAAAGATGTTTTTGTTATAAGATTGCATCTAAGAAACTTATATTTGTAATGATGGGTTTCTTCCAATCGAATCAAGAAAGATAACTAAATGGCTCCTCTCTTGAAACACTCCAGTTTTCTCCAAAGTCCCTATTTTCTCACCCACTTCTGAGCTTCATGGAGCCTGCATGGCTATTTTTGATCAGATACAATAGGAAGTACTATTACTAGAGACTATACCTAAGTTGGACAAGAATATGTGCCTAAGTGTGTGTTGACTGCCCTCAGCTGTTGCAATTAAAGCTACAGTCAACTTGCAGAAATTAGAAATTCAAAAACCAAGTCTTTAAAATAGATATAAATTTGCATTGCTAGCAGACCAAGTATACTAGAAAAATTCCAGTGGCAGTTACCATGGAATTCCAGAAAATTAAGTTACATGGAACCAAAAAACATTAGGTAAGGCACTGGATGATATTAGATCAAATATCACTGGACTGTGAAAAAGTAGATGTTCCTTGGACCATAAATTCAAATCTTTAACTTTTACAAGACATGTAGTATTTGTCACAGGCAACCCAAGCACATGAAATCCAGTGACCTCCCAGCATTGCATGATTGCATTTTAGTGAAGCAGTGAGTATTTGTGTATGCTTTCTATCTGTATAGGGTTCAATGAAGGATATCAGAATACTATTGGTGGTCGGAATATGGAGCATACTATAGATCGACCATGAAATTGGTAGGTCATCTTTCTGTTCCTTTGGAAGCGCTCTTTTTGCTTCTGTCTGAGAGAGGGAAGTAGATCTGCCCATGATAAACAATCTAGGTCCAAATACTAGGGACAAACCACTCATATTCCAACCCAGAACCTCTCCCAAGGAGAGATGACCATTGGGGCACACCGTTTCAGCTCTTCCTTTCAAATGCTTCGAAAAATAATCCAATATTTTAGTAGTGTTGTATAAGCTTTCAAAAGCTGACTGGCTTCGTTATCATCAAACTACTGTAAAACAAAGGAAGATCATTGAAACCAATAATGATCACACTATGTTATGCTGCATAATTGTCAGCTCTTCATACAACTCATTAATATTGAACAGTATCGAAATGTCCACCAGCTGCATATTCTTGACTAATAAATCCTACTTCATGTTTGAGGGTGACCAGCGAGGCTAGTTGGTCAGTTACTGGATATTGGTATCATTGACCTGGGTTTCAACTGCATCCTTACCCAATTTCAGCTTTGGTTCTACTTTAGATATATCTACGTGTCAGCTCATGAAAGTGGGAGCAACACGATGTTTCCGTAGATCTAAAAAGAGTTTTGATGCACCTTGAGGCAAACCGTCCATCACAGTGCCGACGATCTAGTGGTGGCTCGACATGTATCCTTGGTACTGGATAATGGAGCAACTATCTAGTCTCCACTATTTAGCCTTTCACAATCATATCGGAAGAGTTCCAGTGCCTTTCACCTATAAGACAACAAGCGACCCTGCCACTCGCTGCTTGCTGCTCCACTCCCTCCTCCACTAAGCAAGATCCATGATCTCAACAATCTTAAGATATATGTACCGTTATTCCTAATAGCCAGAGCACATCTTTATAGCCACTGCTTTCTAGCGGATGGTGCACGTCTCCAAAGGTGATGGTTATCCACCTTCAAATATAAAATTTTTTTCTCAAACCCTCTAGGTAAGGGAACGTCTATCTTGCAAGACCTCTCCCAAAGATGGACTCTATA